>NW_004949096.1:30137324-30137829 GCF_000317375.1 Microtus ochrogaster
CCCATGTGTCTTTAACTCTAGCTAGTTAGTGGAGGCAAGGGGATAGGCTGGGGTAGGCAAGACCCTATGTTCGTCTTTGGAGAAGTGACAGATTTTGTAAAATTTTATTTTATTATTTATTTATTTGACTGGGAATATCATAGTGTCTCTTCATTGCCAGGTGGTTTTCATTTCCAGTGCTAATACCCAGCGTACATTAGAACATTGGGATACAATGAGTTCAGAAACACTGTGGCCTAGTGTCATGGCCTAGTGACCTTGTTACAAGAATAGAAAACTGTGAAAAGTCATTTTACCAAAAAAATGCACAAATAAGTGGTTTTTCCTGATGAGTTATTTTAAATGATCTAAAATCCCTCCATGATTCCTTTACATACTACTTCCTGAGCACAGTGTTTAAAATAAAGACATAAAACACCCACGGTGTTTTTGTTTTTATTCGAGACAGGGTTTCTCTGTGTAGCTCTGGATGTCCTGGAACTTGCTCTGTAGACAAGGCTGACCT
>NW_004949096.1:30138529-30155627 GCF_000317375.1 Microtus ochrogaster
TGAGCCACCATGTGGTTGCTGGGAATTGAACTCAGGACCTTTGGAAGAACAGTCAATGCTCTTAACCTCTGAGCCATCTCTCCAGCCCTAGATTGTCTACTATTAATGTGTACTAACAATTAACTTTTTGTAGGTCATACTATTTATATAATGATTGTTCTTGCTCTTGGCTAAGTGCTAAAAAAAATGTAAAAAATTACTGGTCTAGAGAGGCACAGTTATAACCAGTTCTATCCTGTTCAGAGAGAAGGATAAAACACAAACGTCTCTTCATTATAAAAACCACATTTCCCAAAATAAGACTTAGTCATTAACATTTCTTATCAGTCTTTTAATTTTTAAAATTGACTGTCATTATTCGTGTGGGTTTTTGCGTGGGTGTTTTCTTTTTGCTTTGAGGCTGAGGTTTGTATAGCCCAGGCTGGCTGATAACTCATTATGTAGCTGGGGCTGATTTCCTTTTCTCTTAAAGGTTTACTTTTATTTTAAATTTTTATATATGTGTATTTGTCAGGTGTGTGTGTCGGTTCCCTGGAGCTGGAATTACAGGCTGGTGTGTCTGTCTGTGGGTATGTTGCTCCATGGCAGCAGGTGGCTCCGAGGTGACAGCTTGCCGCTGAGATTCTTTATGTCCTCATATCTCAGTGAAACCAGAAGCAGTTTCCTAAAAGGCTGGGATTCTCCCTGTTTAGTGACCACTTCTTCTAGGGAGGCCCCACTTCCTACAGGATCCACAGCTGCTCACAGCAGTAACAGCAGCTGGGGCCATGAATGCCCAGCCTGGGAGCCTGTCGTGCATGTTATATACACACCATAGCATCCCACCACAAGCGTGACACTGGGAAGTAGACATGTATCTCGACATGAAACCTTGATGTCCCAAATATAACCATTCCCAGGAACTCTCTTCCTGTTACGGCGTTAGACAAGGAGAAGGCCTTTCAGCCTGCAGGTTTGTTTTGTTTTGTTTGTATTTCCTTTAAATGATGGAATGGAGTCTTGCTGTTTGTCCAGGCAAGCCCAAACTCCTGGATGAAAGTGACCTTCCTCAACAGCTGAGACTGCTGCCTGGTTTAAATACAACATATTTTTATGCTTGTTGATTTTCAAAATTTGTGTGTGAGTGTGTGGGCTTGCATGACTGCACCCATGTGGAAGTTTAAATAGGTTCTCGGGATTGAACTCCTTCTTACGCTTATGTGGTAAGAATTTTATCAGCTGACTATCTTCCTTGTCCCTGTATCCTGTAACCTTGCTTGAAATTATTTAAGTAGATTTTTGAATGTGTGGAATCTTTCATCATATTCTGTTTTTATGAATGTGATCAATACATCAGCGAACACCACACCATCCCACCCCACCCCCACCCCCGGCTAAATGACCAGAGTTTGATAGCTGGTACCAGGTTCCATGTTAGTGGTGAAGGGCCGCCCTTACCTCACTCTTGATCCCAGAGGAAAGCTATCAGTCCTCATCGGGTCTGCTGCACTGGGGGCCTGTCGCTCGTGGCCTTCATTGTGTTGTGATTCCTCGGCTCCCGGTTGGTCGAGTGCATCGGTTGTGACGATCATGTGCCTGTCCTTCACTTTGTTAGGGTGGTGTGTTACAGTTTGAGTTTCACTGTGGTGGACCACCCTTGTCTCCTACTTGACCATGGTGTATAATTCCTTACTGTGCTGTCGAGTTTGTTGATACTCTTTAGAGGGTTCTCAATCCTGCGGCTCCACCTTCCCAGTTTGCTGACAAGTCTGTGCAAGCCACACCTATGAGGTGCAGGGGATTGACTCGGGGCTTTTGTGTGATAGATGAGCACTCTGCCAAGTGAGCCCCACGCCCAGAAAGCTGGGTACGTAGGTGCACACAGTTTATGTCCATACTTGAAGAGTAAGGCAGAGGATTGCCACAGGTTGGAGGCAAGACTGAGCTTCATAGTAATTTCCAGGCTACAGAATGAGATACTGTATCAAACAAATAGAAACAAAAAGGCTTATTCTCAAATCTCTCCCCCCACTTCCTCCCTCTGTGTGTGAATCCCCTTAACTGTTATGAATGAATTTCTATTTTTAATTCTTTAGGTTCATTCAGTCTTGGCAAATTGTGTTCCTTTGTCTATCTCTTCTAGGGTATTCCGTTTGTTGGTGTATAATTGTTCACAGTATATTTTCTATATATCCAGTTTTTCTTGTGTGCATACAGAGCGGTGAGCAGGAAAGGTTCTACTTTAGGGCTGGGGATGTCCTCAGTCGCTAGAGCACTTGCCTAGCAAGTGTGAGACCCCGGCTTTGATTCCCAGGACTGCATAAAGAAGGCAAAGTGTGATGTAGGCTTGTAATCTCATTACCTGGGAGGTAGAGGCGGGGGGGGGGAGGGGGGGGGGGGGAGAGTGGCAGAAGTTTTAGGTCATTTTCTGTTACAAAGAGAGTTCAAGGTCAACCTGGGCTACCTAAGACCCTGGTTTTAAAAAAAAGAAAAATATAACGTTATAGTTTATTAAAAAAAAATTTAAGAGCCGGGCAATGGTGGCGCACGCCTTTAATCCCAGCACTCGGGAGGCAGAGGCAGGCGGATCTCTGTGAGTTCGAGACCAGCCTGGTCTACAGAGCTAGTTCCAGGACAGGCTCCAAAGCCACAGCGAAACCCTGTCTCGAAAAACAAAACAAAAAAAAAAAATTTAAGACTTATATGTATGAGTCCTTCGCCTGTGTGTGTGCATCTGTGCTGTGTATGTGTCTGGGGCCTGCTGAAGTCAGAAGAGAGGCATTAGGTTCCTTGGAACTGGAGTTATGGGTAGTTCTGAGCTATCATACTGGTGCTAGGAAGTAAACCAGTAAGTGCTTTTGACCACTGAACCATCTCTCCAGCCCCAGAAGAGGTATCATTTCCATAGGCCCAGGGTCACCACCCTCTGAGCAAAAGCTGAAGGCTAGGAGGTGAGCAGATAATTTAACATTTCAAAGTAAATACTGTTTTGTTTTTGTTTTTCCCTACTAGGCATAACACTATCACTGGGAGATGGCTAACGAGGTTCCAAGCTGTGTGGGACCCTAAACAAGAAGATTGCTTCATAGTTGGCAGCATGGCCCAGCCACGGCGGGTGGAAGTCTTCCACGAGACGGGAAAGAGCGTGTATTCCTTTCTGGGAGAATGTCTCGTATCTGTGTGCTCCCTCAGTGTTATGCATCCTACCCGATACGTTCTGGCTGGAGGTAATTCCAGTGGGAGGTTACATGTTTTTATGCATCAAGAAAGCTTCTGAGCTATTGGGTAGGTTCAACAATTTGATCAGCTTGCTGTGTGGCGAAGGAACCAAGTCATTCTCTCAGCTTAGTGCATCTGTTTGGTAATGTGTTGTATCTAGCCACTGTAACATTGCTTTCTCAGTGAGACTCTGCAGAATGCAGTATTAGCAGGAGAGGAACTTGAAGGTCATCTCTAGAGGGAGGGCCCTGACGCAGAAGCTGGGATGCTTTCAGCACTTTGAGACAGGCTGGCCTCAGACCCTGGAGCCTCTGCCTCTGCCTCCTAAGTGCTAAGATTGCAGGCTTGTGCCACTGCGCTCAACACCTTCAGCACTTTTAATTAGGCTGTATTCTGAGAAATTCTGTTAAATTATACAGCTTTGAGTGGTCAGTATTAATTTTTTTCTAATATGATGAGACCATTTTGACACAACAGCAATCTGTAGATCGGATTTATTTTATAGTTTGGGGTGGATACTTAATCTCTCACACTGGAATAGGTCCTAAAGATCTTTAGATCATCTAAATCTAATTATGAAACATTATTGGACCCCAGGGACTGTCACATGCTAGGCAAGTGTTCCACTATTGACTCATACCCCACCTTTGAAACTTAGTCGTTCTGCTTTGTTGTTGTTTTTGAGACTGGGTTTTGCTCTGTAGCCCAGGCTAGCCTGCCTTGATCTTAGATCCTCCTGCCAAGTGCTAGGACTATCAGTGTGTACTACCATGCCCAATCAGAACTTAGTTTTGTAAGCTAAGAACCTGTTTGGGTTCCTTGTGTCTCAGTTCAGTGTTAAATGAGATCCCACAATAATCACTGGGAACCACTGGTTTCTGTGACTGGGGCATGTGTCTGCATGCCTGCAGCTTTGTCTGCCTTCTTCCTCTGGGCAACACTTCCAGAATTGAGCTGGGACTGCGCAGTGTTTGAACTAGTGTATAACTGCACAGCTAACTGGCGACTTTTCACGTGAAATTCATAACCCTAGCACTTGAGATGAGGCAGGAGAATTGGGAGTTCAAGGCCAACCTGGCTCACCTTCCTTTGCCCCCAAATTAATAAAGTACCCAATGCAAAAATTAGGATATTTTTATTTTTTAATTAGAATATTTTAAAATAAAAGTCAGTTTCATGTTGTATATGTTTATGTATATTATGCTAAGTCAGTGGTCTGGTGTCACAGTGTACACATGTTACATGAATACATGTTACATGTATTCAGCCTTTTCTATTGTTACTTGCCAAAGTTACTACTGAAAGAATTATAAACAGCTTAGACAATGTTTGGATTATAAGAGGAAATACTCTGATATGCTACAGAAATAAAGTATGAACTTTCCTTTAAGAGTAACTTCTTTGAACAATCTTCTTTATAATTAAAAATCTAGAGGCTAGAGATGGCCCAGCAATTAAAAGCACTGGTTACTCTCCCAAATGACCCAGGTTTGGTCCCCAGCATCCACATGCTGGTAACAACCATGTGTAACTCAAGTTCTAGGCTTCTGTGGGTACCGTATATACACAGTATACAGACATACACATAAGCCAAACACATAAGATAATAATAAAGGTTAAAAAAATCTTAAGAAGCCGGGCGGTGGTGGCGCACGCCTTTAATCCCAGCACTCGGGAGGCAGAGGCAGGCGGATCTCTGTGAGTTCGAGACCAGCCTGGTCTACAGAGCTAATTCCAGGACAGGCTCCAAAGCCACAGAGAAACCCTGTCTCGAAAAACCAAAAAAAAAAAAAAAATCTTAAGAAAGAGTCAAGGGTGGTGGTGCATGGCTTTAATTCCATCACTCGAGAGGCAGAGATAGGTAGATCTCTGAGTTCAAGGGCCATTTGGTCTACCTAGTGAGTTCCAGTCCAGCCAGTGAGACCCCATCTAAAAAAACAAAACTAAACTAAAAACTAAGGTTGGAGGCTTAGTTTATCATCATGGATATTCATAAGGAAATGGCAGTTCTGTCTCATAGCTAATAAAGATATTTTTATTTTATTTTTATTATATGTATGTACCCTGCATGTGTGTGTTGCTCAAGGGGGTCAGGGAAGGGTGTCAGATCCCTTGGAACTAAAGTTCTAGCCAGGTGTGAATCATCACATGGGTGCTGGGATCTGAACCAGGTCCTCTGCAAGTGCTGAGTCATCAATCTCTCCATGTATTGGTAACTTTTGATGAAAGAGACAAGTTTGAAAAAAAAAGACCCATTCTTTTATGGTATTTAAATATTTATTTAAGTTTAAAAATAATCTTCATGGCACCAATGATTTTATGCTAACTACATACTGTATATGTAGAAAAAAGTACATTGCTTTGAAGGAAAATGTAACTCGAGAGATTTTGGCACACGAAAGGTTAACAACTATATATTTTAAAGGAAACTAAGAAATTCACATTTGTAGGTATTTACCCTCTACTGCTTAAAGGTGCAGCGCACTGTTCAGGAGGCGTTGCCTCTGATCGACGGTGCTATGCAAGTCTGTTTGTCTACAGTGAGATCAGATCAACTAATTCTGAGAGGAAATAAGAGACAGAACACAGCAAAACCAGACTGAAAACAGAACTTTTTAATGACGGGGAAATACTGAAAAGCACTAGTCACCAATAATGGGGCTTTGTTGTTGAACTATTGAAAACTATTTGGGAACCAAATCGAAGGAAGCCTTTTCTGTCCTTATTTTCTGGGATAAGCTTTGGGGAACAAAAACAACCTGAAGGTTGATCAGATGTCGGAAATGGCAAGGACCACTGTTAGGGCTCTAGACACAAGAAACACACCAGGCAATGGCAGGCTGCCTCCCTCGCGTGGCTGTGAAGGGTCAGAGGCGAGGCTACCACTCACTGCATAGACGCTGTGTTCTACAAACTGAGGTAGGAGCACTACACTAGAAGGCAATCTGCTATGTTGCATAAAAATAGAAATCCCAGTTCAGACCAGCCCTGTTTCCCAGCAGCCTTTGCATCTCTAGGGGACTTTGACCTGAGTCCTGTGCTAAGTAGACCTTTGCTCTGAAGTTGACAGATGGCAGTGGCTCGTTGCTTTGAAGCGATCTCTAGTCTTTACTAGGATCCCCTCGGTTTGTCTTGTCACGTGGTAAGTATGTATTAGGTTTTACCCAAACTCTTGCTGGTATGGAAATGATCAGATAGGTCTGTGTCCGTTCTGCGAGTCACCGCTGTTCCGAGAGGCAGTACTTGATCATTGCATCAGATGTGACGTCACTGCTGGTTGGTGGAGCACCCGGCAAAGCCCCCATGGGGAAATGGTTCTAGGTCTTACATGAGACAGGAATTGAAGCTGGCCCTAACGTGTGGTGGTTGTATTGTGTAGGTCAGGGTCTGCAATCTTATGGCTGTGGGCCAATTTCAGCATATTGCTGTTTTATTTTGTTTTGTTTATTGTTGTTTGGGAAGTGGGAGACTGGCAGTCCCGAGACAGGGTTTCATGAATCCCAGACTGGCCTTGAACTATTATGTAACTGGTGTGACCCTGAACTTCTGATCCTCCTGTCTGTACTTGAATGCTGGGATCACAGGTACGTGCCCCCACACAGTACGCGGCTAATGCTAGGCATGTACTCTACCCAGTGAGCTCCATCCTCAGAATTACACTTCTTTATGCATACAATATCAGAGGTTGCTAGGGTGGCAGAGTACGGTCCACAAACCAAAACTCTATTAAAGAGGTTTGCTGACATCTAGATAAGGATGGCATCTTTAAAACTACATACACACCCTGGCATCCTCCAAACCACTGGCTGAACATGGGCATGGGTTTACCACCACAGGTGAAAACACGAGGAGCTCAAATGTACTATAGTCCAATCGGCTCTGCTTTGGGGGCTGTTTAGCTCCGTTCTTGTCTGGGTCCCAGGACTGTGCCCTTTGGCAGTCCTTTAAATAAGTCCTTGGGCTCCGGATGCCTTAGCAATCTCTCCCTGAGATGCAAACAAGATCGTGTGTGTGGTTGTTTTTAAGTGCAGAGGCCTGGGACTCCTCACCTTCGTGTGGTCCTGTGCTGCTGTGAGTGACGCCCTCCAAGTATTCTCCGTGGCCTTATTTCCAGGAGCGGAGGCTGACTCTGTGGGTGGCATTTCTACAGTAAGTGTTGATCTCTGCCATGGTCAAATCCTGCCTCTTGTAGGCATCACTTGATTCTGTTCAGAGTGTCTCCCGGCCCTTCCAAGGTTGCTGCTCGCGCTCCATGTTTTCCTCAGATCTGTTTCTCTCGCATCTAAAGGTCATCAGGTTCTATTTTCTTAATCCATAAAGTTAAAAAAAAATACGAATAGATAAGAAAATAACATTTTGCTGTTAAAATAGAGCTTGAAATAGTCCTTTTTTGGAAGGGCACACTGTACAAAACAAGTACCGCTCTCTGCCCTACAGGCGCTCAGGCGGCTTAGCACAGGTCTCTGGTAACTACACCGCGGGGCATTTCCAGTGGTGCACGCTGCTGCCAATGACTTCATTTAACACCCAGAAGCGCTAGAAGAGTCTTGAGGTTCTTCAGGAAAAAAAACAATGATGAAATAAAACTAAGTGATGTCCACTAGGCTCTAGTCTAAGGGGACAGACTTACCCCACCCCTGCTGCTGCTGCTGCTGCTGTAGCTGCGGTCCCTTCAGATGTGCCCACTCTGCTCAGATGTGGGAAAACAAAAGAAAAGAAAATCCAACTCAGACCATCGTAAGAAGCAACTTTCTAGTTTAATTATTCTGCACAGGTGTTTACTTTGTTAAACCTTCTGTCTGGCAAATAAACCTCAACGATCCTGGCTGTCCACAGCCCTGGCCTGTCTTGCTGGGTCTCCCGGAACTCAGTGGGACCAGTGAGAAGGCTGCAGGGTACAGAGGGGACGACAGCTCTGTCTTCAGCTAGTGTCCCGTCTCCCAGGTGGCACTACTGCAATAATCAGTATAGTAAAATAAATTATTTTTATTTGGATACTTTCAAAATAATACACATCTATGAAAAATTAAAGTTCGAACCCAAAAATTTTCCTGCATATTGAAGGATGAGAAACATAAGAGTTGCTGAGCCTTTCTTGCAAGAGCCTCTGAAGAAATTGAGTTTTCCCAGTTTCTTTACAGGGCTTTAGCCTATGTCCCTTTCTTCTTCTGGGAAAGAACCCTCCTAGGCTGCAGTGGGCTTTGAGTCATGAGGAGGACTTGGTGTGTGCCGATGGTTCCGCGATGGATCCCATTGCTGGGAATGGGTAGCCGGGTTCCATGGTCCACCTGACTAGTTTTTGGGAGGAGTCATGCCTTCTCAGGTGTCAATGAGCAGGCTCACCACTGAGCGGATTTTGCAGGCAAACCATCGCCTGAGGGGACAAAAGTATTGATAGTGGAATTGTTCAAACTCTGGGGTCTGGCGGATATCTCGGAAAAAGGCAATGTCAAGGTCAGACTCAGTGAGGATGATCAGGAGGAGGAGCAAAACAAAGAGGAGCCCCATGGTCACAAGGAGCAAACGGAGGACACTTAAAACAAACTTATTCACCTGTTCTTGCTCTGGCCCGCCGTGCCCCTGACACAGGGCCCTCAGCTCTCCTCCAAGGGCCTCCACCTCTGCTGCAGTTGGGGTGCTGGCCTCAGACTCCTTCTCCTCCTCAATGCTGCACGTGGCTCCGTTGATCTGCCGGGATAGCAGCATCAGCTCCAGGCTGTGCTCGGCTACAGGGGTGGGTAGCACGCTGTCTGCTGGGCTGTAGGCCTCGTCTGCAATCACAGCTACACGCTCATTGCTGTCTGCCCGGCTACTCCTCACGTGAGGCAAGAAGGTGTCCCCATGGGAAGAGGACCGTACTGGTGTGGAATGGGCACTGTCTCGTAGGGACTCCAGGCCTGGAGAGGTAAAAAGCACAGGAATAAGTTTTCTGGACATACTTTAATGTTCCAGTGGCTTCCACTCAGTTGGCTAGGTGCCTTTCCAATGGTTCCACGTTACAGCGGCAATAGCTGCAGACTCCATATTTAGACATCAAGAACAGGACAAAAGTAGTACCCGATGGCATTTTTAAATGTTTCAACAACTCCAAGAGGTGGAGTGAGCAGTCACAGGGCCTGTTCTGAAGTCACGTAGCTGGCTGTTCATGGCAAAGCCATGGGTGGAACCGAAGCCTGTGATCACTGTGTCGCTGATGGAATGCTGGGTGTATTAGGTCTGGCCTGCACCTGCCTTGGATCTTAACTACCAAGACCCTGGTGAGCTGTCCCCTGAGCCAGCACTCTGGATTTCCCTGAGTTCTTCCTGCTGCCTCTGCTGGCACAGAATGTTTTCTGTGTCACTGAGGAAAACAGAGCCCTTAAAAAGCCCTGGCTGTAGCATGATCCTGGCCTCTGCCCCCACTTCGCTTCTGTGCCCTCAGCACAGGCACAAGACATCCTCTGAAAAGCCTGTCCCCTCACAAGGGCATCTGGCAGCCAGCTCTCCAAGAGTGCGACCAACTTTGTTGCCAGCAGCCACTTGAGTGCGAATGTATCTATCTTGGCCTGTGATTAATCCCTCAGCTGGGGAGGAGAGGTAAAGACACTGACTTCAGAGAACAGCAGGTCAGAAGCCATGGTGTGCTACATTGTTGGTGACTCAGTAGGCGAGATAATGGGTAGGTATTCATTTCTAGTAGAACGCCTGGCCACTGTAGTTGCTTGCTGAATGTTCTGTTCATGAATGCCCTGTTCTGAAGACCTCCCCTGTAAGATCATTCCGTGTCAGGCTAGTCTGAGTAAGAAGATCCAGCCAGCACCCATCTCTCCACCCCCTCCCTCCTCCTCCCTCCATTTCTTCCTTTAAAACGTTTTCTTATGGGTCAATTTTTATCTTTTTTCGTGTATATTGAATGTTGTATCTCATTCAAAATGTCATTGTATGTATTTAAGTTAATAGCATTGATTATGGAATAACTTGCCACTTTAAATAATTTGTTCTGGATATTAAATACATACTTTTTTTGTTTTTCTTATAAGTTAGCATATTAGATTTCATTATGACATTTTCAAACAATCTGTTTTTCTTGGCCTTCCTCCACTCTGTCCCCTGCTCCCAGCACTCCCCCCCCGCCCTACTGTACCCCCTCCCCCCCATTGCCCCCCCTTGCCATGTCCCCCCACCCCCTCTCCCCCCATGCCCCCTATTGCACTTTCTCGCACATTTGTTCAAGTTCTTCAGAATGGTTTACTTGTTTTTCAGAGCCACATTCCAGTTTGGCTTCAAGCTCACTGTGTGGTCAAAGTTGACCTTGAACTTCTGGTCCTCCTACCTCCACCATCCAAATGCTAGGATTACAGGCGTGTGCCGCCGTGCTTGGTTATTTATGCAGTGCTGGGGATCCGACTCAGCCTTGAGCATGTCACCCAAGCATCCAGTTGAGCTCTGTCCCTAACCCCTCAAAGCCCTTCTCCCTGCACCATGTCCCTCTTTCTGCTTTCATGACCCACACCTGCGGACGTAAAGATTAAGAACTAGAATCTCATTGGGAGAGAACGTGCATTACTTTAACTGGGTTCCCTCCCTTAATAATGTCCAGCTCTACCCATTTTCTGTAAGTTTCATAATTTCAGAAAATGCCTCTTCTGCTAGTGCAGGAGCCACCTTTCACCCTGCCCTTTACCAGGCCCGATAGTCTGGGGGAGGGTGACGGGGGCTGGAGTTGGTGCTGAGGAAGGATGGGCTAAGTGGCACAGCAAGCCGAGTGTATTTACCTTGGAGGTGCTCTAGCGGATGTCTCTGTCCAGAGGTGGCTCCCAGTGGGCCTGGGGGCACAGTTAGAATCCTAGCCTGAAGCCGGGGTCCCATCCTCAGGATGCGTATGCTTAGCGGCCGAAGGCAGTGGTTAGTCAGCCGGAGCTGGACATGGACTCTGGTGCGAATCTTAATTAGACTCTTTCCCATGCTGGCCCAGGAAGGCAGTTCCTTCTTCAGGGGAAACCGGCCAGGCAGGGGAGGTATGGAGAGGAAACAGCCAGCCCAGCTAGGGGCAAAGACTTCACCAGTTCCATGCCATGGCAACCCCTGCCAGCAGTGTCTTCCGCCTGGTCAGAATGCTGGCTCTGGGAGCCTTGTGTTGGGCTGAGAAGCTTGGAGGGGAGAGGCCATCCTTATCAGGGGACTGGGTTCAGTCAGAAGTGCTTACAGCCATAAAAAGCAATGCTTCCCAGCCTGCAGCTTGTTCTCTGGGGCCCCTGTATGGCCCAGGCTCTCAGAGGGAAAGGGAAATAGACTTACTAAAATTGCCCAGAAAACAGGCTGTGAAGTCACTCACAGGCTTTATCTAGGCCACACGTGGTACAGTGAAGTCACAGGAACTGAGGTAGAAGTGGCTCTGGGGCTGGGCTGTATCGTTCATTGCACCCTCTCCACCCCCAGCCACAGCCAAGCTCCACATTCTGCCCCTCCATAGTTACAGTGGGGGAAGGGAAAGTTCATTCCTGAGGGTCCTCTTGGGCCCAGGCCTCTTAGTCTAGGCATCCTTCATAGTAGATACTAGGATGAAACAAGCCATAGTTTTGTTTTTTTTGTTTTATGGTTTTTCGAGACAGGGTTTTTCTGTATACCCTGGTTGTCCTGTAACTAACTCTGTAGACCAGGCTGGGCTTGAACTCACAGAGATCCACCTGGTTCTGCCTCCCGAGTGCTGGGTGTTTGTTTTTAAAGTGTTCCACCATGTTTGTGGGGATTTTGTGCTTCTTTCAAACTGCAGTGCCACGTTAATGTGGTTTGTAATTCCACCCCTTGTTTTTAGAGGGAGCAAACGGAGCTTTCTTTCCTAGCAAAGCCGGAGGTCTTTTGTGACAACGTGCCCGCTAGGGAAGGCCATCTTGGGTGGAGCATGAACTGACTTCACATAGCCATTTCTTGGAGTTCTGTTGTGCCCCTTGAAGGTCCTGGTCACATCCCTCATGGCTCCTCCCTGCCCAGTCAGCTGTGCGTGTTAGCAGCTGATCCCTACTCCATTTCTGCAAAATGCCAGGGGGATGGGGCTTCTCTAAAGTGCTTCGTGTAGCTCACAGTCAGGATCCCGGTGTTTGGGAGGATAGGCAGGAGAACCGCTGAAAGTCTGAGGCTAGCCCGGGCTACAAAGTGAAATTTTGTCAAACCAAAAGCATCTCGTGTGCATTAGATTCCTTGCCGTTCACAGAGCAGGCAGGGAGGACGCTCCTGTTTACAAAGGAAGCAACTAACTGTTGGTGGCAGCTGCCTCTCCCCGGAGTTCTGTATCTGCCTCAAGTGAACGGGTGGCATTCACAAGTGATGTCCTAAAACCTCAATACAAACCAGAGACCCCCAGGCTGATGCTCATTCTTACCTGAGCACGTTTGCTTTGAGGTGAGGTCTTGCTATGTACTTCATGCTGGCTTTGAACTCAGGGTAATCCTCCTGCCTCAGCTTCCTGAATGTTGGGATTATAAGGCATGTGCTTTTGTGATCCTCTTACCCTCTGCCTCCTGAGGTCACCACATCAAGTTCCATGCTGGGCATTGACCATTCACTTGTATCCCCACCCTTTGTGTAGAACCTTCTACCCGCCATGCTGTTGTCTTTAAAGCAAGTAAGGTTTTCCAGGTCCCTGCTGGTTTGAGGGAGAATGGCCCCCAGAGTCTTGGGTATTTGGACACTTGGTCCCCCGTTGATGTGGAGGTTTAGGAGGTGTGGCCTTTCTGGAGGCAGTGTGTCACTGGGGGTGGGGTTCGAGATTATAAGCTTCACCTCACTTCCAGTTCTCTGCTCTGCTTGTCAGAAGACGTGAGCTCTCAGCTCCTATTCCTGCTGCCATGTCACACCTCGCGCTGTGCCTCCCTGCCACGATACACTCTTATCCCTCTGGAACCATTAGGCAAAAATAAACGTATATATGTTGCTTTGGTCATGGTGTTTTATCGCAGGAACAGAAAGTAGCTCACCTAGTCCCTGAGGAAGGGTTCGGCTCATCTCCAAGGAGCCCAGACTCACCTTCCATGATGGAGATGTGAACAGCTCTTCTTCGTGTCCTGGGGACACTGCTCAGCCGTGGGCCGTGGGTTATGGAGGGACAGCTGCGGCTGGGAACCATCCCTGCTCTGAGATCAATAGAGAGAGAACCACTTGACCAGTGCACAGATAGGGGTGTCCAGACATTGACAAATGCTCTTGACCTTTGGTCCCAGAGTCTTAGACACTCTGCTTTAGAGTCCCCCCTTCCTTTCTGTGGAGTGTCAACAAGTGCCATGGTCTTGGGGGACAGAATAGCGCCCTGGGATGAGACATGCTCCCAAATGTGTTGAAGATGGTGCTGGCTGATTCCAGGGGGGGTCCACAGAGGAGGACAGGTGTTGCGGACTTTCTTTGCCTGCTGGAGTGAAACAATGTGTTTTCCTGTGCCTGCAGCTGCACTGAGCACGAGACCCTCATGAGTTTCTGATGGCAGGGGAGTGATTTCTGGTGGGTTTTACAGCTGAAAATCCCAAGTTAAGGATCCCTATATAAGCTTCCCTGGCGCACAATAAAGTTGGTATTCTTGTATCAAGCATGACCCCTGCCCCCGTGTCTCTGTCTGTGTACATATGTGTTTAAATCTCCAGCCCCTTTCCCGGCTCACATCCTGTCCCATAGTGCAGGCCCTGCAGACAGGTTCCTTCAGTTACAGGCTGCCGGGCAAATCCTAACCTCTTGGCTAGTCTTTGTGAGTCTGTTGGGCTTGAGGGAGGCAGGCTTCTAGAAAAGCACAATTTTTGGATCCACGTGACACGGATTTTCTGTAATGGAGTAATTCCAGAACAGCTAAGTGTCATTGCATGGCCGTATTTTTCATGTCTTTGATCATGTTCAGGCCGGGGAGGGTTGAGCAGAACTGAGTGAGGTGCCCCTAACTGTGATGTGCTGTGGGCAGTGGCTTGTCTTCCTCTGTGGGGCTAAAGGTTACATGCCTGTTCCTGAGTCCTGGTGGACACAGGTTCCTTCCCTCTTCTGGCCTCTGCCTCCCCTTTTGGTATCTGCTTTGGCCAGAAGTTTCACAGAGCTCAGCTTGCTAGGTCTTTGAGATTCTGGGATCTGAGCTGGAATTGGTTCAGGAGAGCCTAACAGCCGGCCTACCTGTGTATTTCTGGTGGCTCCCGTTTGATCTTGGCACTTGACTCCATGACTTCCTTTGCAACCCGGCCACTGTGAGGTGATAAACAGCAAGAAAGGAGACAGCGATCAGGATGAGGCCCCAAGATCAGGTGCCCTAGCTTAGTCAAGAAATGACATCAGCCCTACCCATTGCCCAAGGCTTCAGTCACTGCAGAAGGCTTTCTTGATGGGGCAAAGAGTTCTAGCATGCCATGACCGCTCAGCTTATCTGTTCATTGCTAGAGTCTCTAGCGTCTTCCTCCCCCCATTTTTTAAAAAAGATTTATTTATTTACTATGTATACAGTGTTCTGCCTGCATGTATGCCTGCTGGCCAGAAGAGAGCACCAGATCAGCTGGGCGGTGGTGGCGCACGCCTTTAATCCCTGCACTCGGGAGGCAGAGGCAGGCGGATCTCTGGGAGTTCAAGGCCAGCCTGGTCTACAAAAGCTAGTTCCAGGACAGGCTCCAAAACTAAAGAGAAACCCTGTCTCAAGAGAGCACCAGATCTCATTACAGATGGTTGTAATGAGTACAGAATGCTTAGCAACTGAGTGGCCACACATGGGTGTGGGCACAAGCGTTTATTCCCATGACACAGATCAAAAAGTGCCTGGCAGCAGTTTTATATGAGGTCTGACAGAGAGAATGCGGGTGCTTAAGGAATCCCCAGGACCTTAGTGGGAGCCAACTCCTGTATATGGGGCGGGAGGAAGGGATGCCCGTCTTCCTGAGCTTCTCCTAAGCCCTATCAGCAGGAGTTGGTCTCTCAAATGTGGTTGCTGGGAATTGAACTCAGGACCTCTGGAAGAGCAGCTAGTGCTCTTAACCTCTAAGCCATCTCTCCAGCACCCCCCTCTTTTTTTTTCGAGTCTGGGTCTGTCTATGTAGTCCTGGCTGTCTTGGAGCTTTCTCTGTAGACCAGGCTGTTCTTGAACTCACAGAGATTCTTCTGCCTCTGCCTCTGTTGGCACTAAAAGAATGTGTTACCCATGCCCAGCTCCATTTGTAATTAGGAAGGATTCCTCTTGTCTCATGAATTACCAGGAAAAGCCCCAAACCCCTCAGAAGGGGGACACACAACATCTGTCATGGTTCTTGTTTCGCTGCTGCTGTTTCAATGGCTCACTTCTGGATTATACTGCAATTGGAAATGGCAAGTGTGGGAAAGAGAGGTTCCCCCAGTCATGGAATTAAAAAGCCCTAGCTCAGCTCATACTATACCCTCCCAGGATGCTCTGAGCCATTAGACATCCTAAGATATGTTTTAAGTTTAGATTACTGTGCTTAAGACAGCTCTAAAGCAAAAATGCCTTTAACCTATAAGTCTCACTTGCCCAAGGACAGATAAGTTCCTGGAATGCTTGGGGGTTGTTCATATAACCACCCATGTATTTTCACTTCTGTAAACAAGGCTAGTTGCCCCAACTGCATAGGGTGTGCTTGAACACACACAAGCAGGAGGTTTGGATGAAGGTGGGAAATATGTAGCCTTGTGGGTTTTGCCTTTAGAAGTCCCTGACTGATGTACTTTGATGCCATACTCTGGGCATCATGGGTGTGGAGCTGGCCAATGTCCGTTGTTCTGCCCAGTATTTAATAAAACTTGCTTCAAATGTGGCTCAAAAATTGTGGTAGTGGTTTTATGTTAATCCCAGTGGGATTAACACCAAGAGGGAAGAAGAGGGTAAAAGGCTCAGGAATTGGGAGGAAACCCCAGGCCCTGCTGAGAGCTCTGGTTCCTTGGTTCTTGAGGATGAGGCACATGGAGACTGTTCTCTAGAGAAGGGTCTGGAAGGAGATCTAGAATGGCTACTTACTGTCACTATTTACCTGTATCGGAACCGGCTCCCTTTGAAGAACAGGTTGCTGCTGGACACTGTACGAACTTGGCTTGACTTCTCCAGCCTACGGCAGAGCAGAGTTCAGGGTGACACATGGACCGAGCCACATCACAGGCCGACAGAAGGTGGGCAGGGAGCCCCCTGCCAAGGCTACTGCAAACTTTCTTCAGATTCGAGAAAAAGCCCTTGGTAGTCTGTGCCGGGAGCTGCCCACCAGGAGGAACGCTTAGCAACTGAGTGGCCACACGTGGGTGTGGACACAAGCGTTTCTTCCCAGGACACAGATCAAAAAGTGCCTGGCAGCAGTTGCTTCCTTTTGTATGAGGTTTGACAGAGAGAACGGGAGCTTAGTGAGAGCCAGCTCCTGTATAGGAGCGGGAGGCAGGGATGCCCGTCTTCCTGAGCTTCTCCTAAGCCCTACCAGCAGGAGTTGGTCTCTCAAATTCACTTCTCTCTAGGTTCATGTAACTAACTAAACCTAGGCCTTGTCCTCACAGGTGAAGGGAAGATGGTGGCCAAAACCAACCAACCAATCCAACAAAAATCCTGTATTCTTGGCTTTGTCAATAGCAGGGAGGTTCAGTCGGCTAAAGTATCTCCCTAGTGTCCCCTCTGGAAGGAAGCCCTCTCAGGGTGGAATACACCTGTTCAGTTCACCCCGGCACGAGAATCAAGTGCACAGTGAGTGTTAGTGACTGAGAGTGCCTTCCCAGGACAGCTCTGGGGCTGTAGCCCTGGCAGCTGGCAGGTCAGTTCTGCAGGCTGGAATGAGCTCACTAAGGAGGGGCGCTGTCACTGAGGAGGACAGTTCTGATTTTCCCAGAGCCCTTCAGGACAGCAGTGGAAGGATCTGGCTTGTCAGGCCATTTGGCGACAGCAAGGGTCACCATAATTGGAGTCTATCACACTGGCATTGTT
>NW_004949096.1:30156447-30167148 GCF_000317375.1 Microtus ochrogaster
CCTGGTCTACAAGAGCTAGTTCCAGGACAGGCTCCAAAACCACAGAGAAACCCTGTCTCGAAAAACCAAAAAAAAAAAAAAAAAAAAAAAAGCTGAGGTCTGAGGTCAGGATGCTTGTGCAGGGCTTTTCAGGGGATGCTTGTCTTCTAGGCCTTCCAGGGCGCCATGGTGGCAGTGCTCCAAATTAACACACCCGCTGGGCTTTTCTGGCGTGGGCTCTACTGTGCACTGCACCACCAGAATTACTCTGAGGGTTTCCTGTTTCTCTAGGTTGGCCTGCCACTCCTCAGAAGGCGGCTTTGTGGCCCCACCTTTGATTAAAGGCAGTCCCTGTCACACGTCCAACTCACTTGTAGAAGGCTTGATTCTCAATTCCACACTTCCAGAGGTGCTTGCAGGCTTCTGGAGTTGGAGCAAAATATGTGAGAATAATTTTCTTTTCCTGTAAAAACAATTCCATAGAGAAACAACTGAGGTGGGTAGGAAAGCCCAGGGCCCCTGGTCCTGTGCAGCAGGGCCCTAGGCAGAAGAGTGGCTCACAACAATGGCTATCTCACCCTGGCAAGCCTAACAGAGCCCTTGGTGAGAAGCAGAACATTTCACAGGCATCCTCTGTGGGACAGAGAACCTCATTTGACCGTTTCCTCGAGGTAGGCCTCTCTTGGGTGGATCCTCTGGGTGCCATTGCACCTCCAGGCCTTCCCACCTCTACATGCCTCTGTGTTAGCCGAGGAGGCAGGCAGCCTCCCCCGCCTGGATTCCCTTACCCTTGGCCGCAAGGGCCTGCCACAGCGCCCTAGCCCTCCCTGGAGAGAAGGAAGCCGGCACTCACCTCTTTCTGACTTACATATAAATAGAAAGTCTTTCCTTCAAATTTCAGTTTGGTCACCTCATTCCTAGAAGCACAAAGAGAGCGCCTGTCACCCGGCGGTGGGCTGCCTGCTCACAGCTCAAGTCACAGATGCACAGCCCTCCCCCGACTGGAAGAGGCTCCAGGCACAGACACAGTTTTAGCCAGAATTAAAACTGAGAACAAGACAGGAGCGCAGTGGCCTTAGAGAACAGTCATTGGGACAGTTCGACCCACAGTTTTCCAGTCAATCACACTGTAATATCGGGGTGACAGGAGGATTTCGGGCTCATCAACAGTGGCTAGAAAAGGGCAACATTTGCATGGAAAAGTGAGTGCGGGAAGAGTGGGGGTCATTTCTGGACTGAATTCATAGCACGGGTGCATGATCTGATGGGACTGTTGAATGCCGGATGCCATAGGTAGCTCATGAGGCCAAAGTTGAAGATCACAGCAAGTAATGAGCAACAATGCATCCGGGTTCTGAGGGAGCCGAGTCTTTCGGGTGACTGTGCCACTGGATGGAGAATGCAGTTTAATGCAGGCAACGTCAAACAGTCTCAAGGAGGGGTGGGGCCACATACCAAGAAGAGAGAACAGATTACATGGAACAGTCATGCAGCGTACTGACCAGGAAAGGGGCTTAGGGGTTATTGTAGAAAAATCCTTGAAGCCACCAGCCCAGTGAATGGCTGCAGTAAAAGAGGCAAACAGGATACTGGGGTGCGTCACCCGTGGGACAGACACAAATCAGAAGAAGTGACATGGTTACTGTACATGGCACAGCCTACACCTCACCTCCACAAACTGCTTTCAGCCTTGGTTACATTTACAAGGTGGGAAAACTACCCGGAACTTATTTGGATGTCCCTGAGAGCCACAAGACCAGGCCTCCCCATCGGCCACTCCAGTGTGCCCAATTCAGGGCCTGATACCCCATTAGAGTTTTTGCTTTTCTGCCTCAGGCCCCTAAGGAGTCTGAGCACACACACCTGCCATCTGTAGACCACTTCCTGCTGCCTCCAGGGCATCGTCCTCAGGATCCTAGTAAGTAGCAAAATGCAGAAATAACCAGGCACCGGGTCTTTGGCTGTACAACATTGGGGCAGAAGGACGTGTTCTCACTGAGAAGTCATGGCTGGGTCAGAGTGGCCGTTTCCAGCTTCCCACTACAGGCTGGAACTGGTACAAGCCTCTCTCTCTCTGTGTCGTCTCTCTGTCTCTCTCTTTTGACCAGCCGACCATCAATCTTAACTCGGGTAGAATACAATAAAACACACAGCCTCCAACAGGAGTGGTAAAGAAAGAGTTTGACCTTTTGTTGTTTTGAGACAGGATCTCATGTAGACAGACTGTCCTGGAACTCTATGTAGACCAGGATGGCCTTGACATTTAGGTGATTTTCCTGCCTCTCATTCCTGAGAGCTGAGATTACAGGTGTATGCCCTCACACCTGGCCTATGAGTTTGTTTTTTTCCTTTTGAATGTGAGGGTGGGTTTAACATCTAGGATTCTGACGTTGAGACAGGAGGAGACTTTCCGGGGAGAGAGGTACACAGGAGAATGAAAAGTGGGGAGGCAGGGATCACTCAGGGACTTCAAGTGTCTACGGATGACCTTGTTTCTAGACGTGAGACAACGGCTCTGGTGGGGATGGAACCCCTTCAAGGAACACCAAATAGCCCAGAGACTCAGGCAGCAAAGGACCCACACAAGGGGAACTGTGGCCCAATCCTGTCCCCAGCCTTTTCTGAGAACCATTTTGTTGGCTAGGAGATGTAAGAGCCTCCCATCGTCACACAGAGAGTGCAGTGATGGGATCTGACTTGAGGGAGCCTAAAACTCCATGATACCTGCTGCCTTGTGACTAGGACAGTGCCACGTGTCTGAGGAGTAGTTTCTCCTCAGGAGGAGGATGCATTAATCCCATTGCCATCCTCCACTAGAGGGATCTGGCTCAGGAAGGTGTCTGATGTCTGATGTAGGGCAGCATGAGAAGAAAACTCATGAGAAAAATATCTCTACTCAGACCCTACTTCGCTCTTATATTTTTGGTTGTGAGCCTAGCCTTTAACGGCTGAGCCATCCCTCCAGGCCCCTACTTCGCTCTTCTAGAGAAGATAAAGGAAGCAAAAGCAGGCCCGGGCTTCCCTAACCAAAGACCCTTAGACCAAGGGAAGCCATTTTCTAACCTGTTTGTTAGAAGAGCTAGCCAGCTTAGACACAGCAGGCTGAGGTCCAACACAGAAATGAAACATAGGGGGCTCCAACCGTGCTCTCTCAGAAGACCACCCTAGCTTTGGACTTTCAGATTTGTGTGCTTAAGACGCAGTGCCTGTACAAATTAGGAATCCAGAAAGGGCCCATGACAGAGGCGAGGGGAAGAGGCCTTGGGGTGGTATGATATGAAAGTGTGAACGGGGTGCTGGAGTTAGAGTGAGGATGGGGTGGGGGATGGGGGAGGGGAGGGACGGGCTACCTAAAACTAAGCTCTCGTCTGTATCCACCCCTGTGAAGGGGGAAAGAGTAGGAAGCATGTAGGGGCCAGAGGATGGGGAGGGGTACTGGGAAACTATCACACTCATGGATGTACAGCACAAAACCTGCACAAGACCAAACTGGCCAGTAATTCTAGCATGAACCGGGGCGGGGCACAACACTAGCTGAGGACCCACAGCAACTGATGGCTGCTATATGTGCGCGCGTGCGTGCGTGCGTGCGTGCGTGTGTGTGTGTGTGTGTGTGTGTGCAGTCATTTTTCTTTGGGTGTGTGGCTAGGTTGCACGTGCAGGCAGCACTAACTGGACTCTGGGTTATATTTAAAATGGGATGAAGGCTCCTGGTGAGATGGCTCTAACCCTAATGACCTGAGTTCAAGTCCAGAGCCCACATCGTGGAAGGAGAGAACAGACTCTGAAAAATTGTCCTTGGACCATCACCTGTGTGCTGTGGCATACGTGCCCACTACATGCAAAATAAATAAATGAAACTGCAATAAAAAAATTCATTAGCAGGCAGTGGTGGTACATGCCTTTATTTTCTGCACTTGGGAGGAAGAGGCAGATGTATCTTTGAGTTGGAAGTCAGCCTGGTCTATAGAGTGAGTTCTAGAACAGCTTGGGCTACACTGAGAAGCCCTGTCTCAAGACAAACAAACAAACAACAAACAAAAACTAGAAATTTTTTTTAAAAAGGATATGAAAGGGTTAGGCATGGTGGTGCATGCCTTTAATCCCAGCACTTGGGAGGCAGAGGCAGGCAGATCTCCTTGAGTTTAAAGCCTGCTTGGTCTACATAATAAGTTCCAGGACAGCCAAGGCCATGAAGAGAGACCACTGTCTCAAAACAAAACAAACAAAAAATGAAAAAATAAGACATGAAGGGGGACAGACATATTGAGGGAGTCTTAGGGGAGTGGCAAGGAGGGGGTTGATATTATCAAGATACACTGTATATATGCACAAAATTGTAAAACTGTCAAAGAATCAATTTTTTTTTTAAATTATAGGCTCTCAATTATGCAGAGTGTCTTGGTGAGACTGACAGATGTGTGTATGGATGAGGCAGCCAATGGGTCCCAAGATTCCAAATGCCAGTCAATACACAGAAGCCTGTGTCGAGTCATATAGACCCCAAACCAAACCAAACAAGGAGGGGAAGCCATGTGGGTAGCTGCAGCCAAGACAGTAGCTCCCGCAAGCCAGACGTGGCAGGGAAGAGGGAAGGCACAAGGTGAGGCCAAGGATGCTGAGCCCTCAAGATGGAGATGGCAGTATCTGAACTCTTGTAGACTACGTGCTCATGGGGTACTACTGAGGAGGGTGTTTGCATGTCATAGCTGACATTTGTTCCAGGGTAATTGTCCATGAACCCCTCCCTTGTTAGAAGAGTAAAGAAGGGCTTCGGCCATCTGTTGAGATATTCCTGAATGGCCGTCATTATGCCGGCAGTGGCCCTCAGCAAGTGATGACCCCAAAGGCTTAGTTCACTTGGGAACTTCACTTCCCTTGTGTTGGCTACAGTTGCAGGCTTCCCTAGAAATCAACTTCTAGTACCCTTTCTGTCTGGAGAGGCGGTTGGCTCTCAGGGACACTTTTGAAAGAACAGGATCCCTAGGAAGAGACCACTACCTTGGTCAATTACCAGTCTCAACTCAAGGCTTTGGAGAAGGCTGCAAACCATAACTGCCCATCACAGACAAAGGACATGGGTACCACAGCCCCTCCCCAGGTAGCGATGCATAAGGAACCTGCTCTGGAGAGGAAGACAGACACTCACCACTTAATGAAGTGGACCCTCTTGTTTCCTTGAAGAACAACAAACCCGAAAGGAGTGAAAGCCAGAAACGCAGCATTTCCCGACACGTCCTGTAATAGAGAAAGACTTCTCAGTGGGGCACAGAGGTACAGGTATAGAGGAGAAAGGGTGGAAACACTTGTTCTAAGTCAAGGGTGGTGGCAAAATCCTTTGCTCTCAGCACTTGGAGGCGGAGGCAGGAAGATCAGAGGTTCAAGGTCATCTTCGGCTACAAAGTGAGTTCAAGATCAGCCTAGGATGCATGAGACCCTTGTCTCAAAATCCAGACACCCAGGCTATATTCATAGGAAAAGCAGGGCAACTTTTACTAGGTCACAGTGGGATGCACAGGGCATTTAAGAGCACAAAGTCATAGCTTGAATTCCAGCCTTGCTACTTGCCAGATGGGCCTCAGAGCTCTGTACCTAGATGGTGGACGTGATAATGACACCAGCCTCAGCAGGCCAAAGACAATGTTATGATCTTGTGCATTGCTGGTGGGACTTTAAAATGGTATGGTCATTTTGGGAAATAGTTGGAAACTTTTTCCAAATGGTTAAATATAGAGTTACCACATAACCCAACAATTTCCCTTTGAGGTATACGCCCAAGAGAATTGGAACATGCCTATAGGTGTATGAATGGTAATGGTATAACTATTTATAGTAGCCAAACAATGTGAGCAATCCAATCCAGCTGGAAGAGTAAAATGTTCATCAACTGATAGGCAAAAAAAGCAAGTGGTAGATGGCGGCACATTGAAATATTATTTAGGAGTAAAGAGGAAGGAGGTACTCACATATACAACACAAATGAACTTTCAAACACCATGTCAAGTGAAAGAAGCCAGTTGCAAAAGAAGTCACGTTGAATGGTTCTATTTATACGTAATGTTTACAACAGGTAGAGCCACAGACACAGACAGTGTATTGGTTGCCAGGGCTGGAGGGAGAGGGAAGTGAGGCAGTGACTGGCAGTGGATATGATGCTTCCTTTGGGTCATGAAAATATTCTAAAATTAGGTGGTGGTGGTGATTGGGAACATACTAAAACCCACCGGATTGCATACTTTTAAGTAAAAGGGTTAATTTTATGATAGGCAAAGTGGGTGAGTAAGTGTGTGTGTGTGTGTGTGTGTGTGTGTGTGTGTGTGTGAACTATTACTTATCAGGCCTGTAATCCTAGCTACTCCCAAGGCTGAGGCTGGAAGATCCTAAATTAAAGATCTGCCTACCCTACAGAGTTAAGTTCAAGGCCAGTCTGAACTTAGTTAAAAAGCAGGTTGGGATACAGTGGTGGAGCACTTGCCCATTGTGTGCAAAGCCCTAGGGCCGTAAAACAAGATGAAAAAGTATGCCAACAGAGGCAGGCTATCATTGCCTTGGTATCTGAAATACTATGGGGTCAATACCTTGGAAGTTTAGATGAAGACATGGGGAGCAGCAATTGGCTGAGGGACCTGCAGGCCACCAGTCTAAGTGTGTCAACAGCAGGCTTGGGATTTTGCTAGCAAGGGGGTGAAGATGCAGCAGAAAGTGTGGGGACTGGTACCAGAGTGAAGAGGGTGACTAAGGAGCGTCCTTCCGCAGCTTCCTTGGGTAAGGATCTGCTGTCTGGGTACATGAGTGATGATGGGGATGGCTGGGAAATTTGGCCATCAAGTTGGGGGTTCTGTTTTCTCTCACCTTGAGAGCTTGCCACCCTGGTGGAAATACTTAGCCTGATTGGCCTTGGAGACAATAGATCCTCTGCAGGGCCAGTGAGCCTGGCCTCAGGGGAAAATGCATTTGCCTTAAAGCTGCCTCATGGAGTCAGGCTCGCAAGTGTGAGCATCTGTGTCCAGGTGCCAACTGTTTAACAAACCTTTTGGACTAATGTGAATTACCACCCTTTCCTCAGGACTGGGGAGATCCAGTCTTGGCTGTGAGCACAGCACCATTTAACCCATGGGCATAGCGAACGGCTTTTATTATACATACAACTTTCTGCCTCCATTTATACCCACACACCAGAGGAGGGCACCAGATCTCTTTACAGATGGTTTGGAGCCACTATGTGGTTGCTAGGAATTGAACTCAGGACCTCTGGAAGAGCAGACAGTGCTCTTAACCACTGAGCCATCTCTCCAGCCCCCCCCTTTTTTTAAAATTTATTTTATTTATTTATTATGTATGCAATATTCTGTCTGTGTGTACGCCTCCAGGCCGGAAGAGGGCACCAGACCTCTTTACAGATGGTTGTGAGCCACCATGTGGTTGCCGGGAATTGAACTCAGGACCTTTGGAAGAGCAGGCAATGCTCTTAACCACTGAGCCATCTCTCCAGCCCCCAGCAAACGGCTTTTAAAAGAAGATACAAGTCTGGTTCCTTCTGCAGTCACATGGCTGGGCTTCCTCCTGCCTCTCACCAGTGCTTGGAGGAGGATGAACAGCATGGGTACCAGGCATAGCACACAACTATGGTTCCTGCTGGGAGGCAGCAGGTCTAATTTGGCTAACTTGGCATGAACTTGGGCCAAGGCAAGTGGCATTTGCGGAGAGAATGCCTGAGGGAGGTAGCCAATGTCAGGAAGAGGGTGAGCATTGGGAAGCTTTCTGTCCCTGTGCAGGGTGGACCCAAGGTCAAGAGATGCAAGGGTAGAGACCTCATTGTGTTTGTGCTGGTATAAAAGAGGTCACAGGACGGTTTAGCAGATATGGTATGAGACTGTGACATGGGTCGGAGGGGACATCAGACTATGGTGAGGGAAGGACATGTTTTTGGGGTGACAGAAGGCATGGCTAAAGCCTTTGGAGACACAGGAAAAGGCCTAGAAGGAAGGGCAGCTAGAGGGATGGGAGGGTCAGGCCTGGAGAGGGTGAAGGGTTTGTAACGGAGAAGCAGTGAGGGATCAGGGGGTGGGGGTGGGGGGCTGGGAGGGCCCCTGCTACCTTCACCCTTGCTAGTACCTCAGCAATTGGGCAGAAAGGTGCCTGCACCACAGGCCCATTGGGTCCAGTCTGGCTGCACTGCATGACTGTAGCCAAGGCCTTGAATTTTTACATCTAGGGCTGTTACCTCAGAAATTCTGTGTAGCAGGCGGCCATGTACACCAATGATGTGTCAATATGAGTATAGCTGCCGAGGCTGTTGAACCTCAGGCAAACCCTAACGTGTCACTTTCTCTTATTCGATACTGAGAGCTAAGGTTTTCTAGTTAGGAAATGGGTGTGGTAAGCTAGACCAAAAAGGAAGCCTTGGAGAGGGAAGAGCTGGATGATCATGGGCCTGAAGCGAGCAGAAGGGAAGGGATGGAAGTGAAACCCAGCGAATGACATCCCTCTGGCGACAGCAAAGGCCAGGCTGCATGATCCAGACACCCTCAGGTGGCCTCCCGGAGAGGGCAGGGTTAGAGCTGTGGGGATGGCCTCTCCTGACGGGACTGGCTGATTTGAAACAGCGAGTGTCTTAGTTAGGGTTTCTATCACTGTGATAAACACCATGACCACAAGCAACCTGAGGAGGAAATGGTGTATTTCAGCTTACAACCCCATCTCTGAGAGAATTTATTACAGGAACTCAAGGCAGGAACCTACAGGCAGGAACTGAAGCAGAAACCACGGATGAGCGCTGCTTACATTGTTGCTTCCCATGACTTACTCAGCCTGCTTTCTTATACAGCCTGGGACGGCCCTCACTTCCAATGGCACTACCCCCCCCCTCGCCATCAATCACTAATCAAGACAATACAGATTTGTCTATAGGCCAATCTTACAGAGGCATTTTCTCAGTTATGGTCCCCTCTTTTCAGGTGTGACTAGGTTTATCAAGTTGTCAAAAAACCAGCAGCTCCAGTGGTGAACTTGGAATAAATCCTGATGAGAAGCAACTAACTGCCAAGTGTGGCAGAGCACGCCTTTAATCCCAGCACTCGGGAGGCAGAGGCAGGGGATCTCTGTGAGTGCAAGGCCAGCCTGGTCTATACAGCAAGTTCCAGGATAGACAGGACTACTCAGAGAAACCTTGTCTAGGGGAGAGAGGAGGGACAATTAATAATGGAACCTTGAAGAATTTGCTCCCAGAATACAGAGAGCAATTCTCCAAGACTTCCGGACCTACAGAGGTAGGTGAGAGTCATAGAAAGACCATGGTCCTCAGAACCCACAGCACTGACGGCAGCCACAGTGTCGGCTGCTTGTCTCTGTCACACGAGCTTCAGAGTGGGGCCAGGAACTACAATGAGAAATCACATCAAGACTGGTATGGAAGTACAAGCGGAAAGCCCTGGAGCTTTCTGTCTCTGGAACAATCCATGTCTCTTCAGTCTTAGATGTCATTCTTGGTATTGGCCTGCGTGGTGGTTTGAATAAGAATGGCCCTCATAGGCTCATAGATTTAAATGCTTGGTCATCAAGTAGTAGCACTATTTGAAAGGATTAGGAGGTGTGACCTTGGAGGAAGTGTATCACTGGGGGTGGGCTCTGGGGTTTCAAATAGCCCATTCCAAGCCCAGTGTCTGTCTCTTCCTGCTGCCTGAAGATCTGGATGAAGAACTCTCAGCGGCTTCTCCAGCACCATGTCTGCCTGTATGCCACTATACTCCTCACCATTGATGACAATGGACTAAACCTCTGAAACGGTAAGCAAGCCCCAATTAGATGCTTTCTGTTGTAAGAGTAGCCTTGGCCATGGTGCTTCTTCACAGCCACAGAGCAGTGACTAACACAGCCTGTCCTCAGGGTTTGTATGCCAAGTAACACTTAGCATGGCAGAGAAAGGAATGGAGCTAAGGAGAGAAGGGTCTGGTTATTTCCCCCACAGGCTTCTGCCTCAGCAAGCAGGAATCTGCCTGCCCCCTTCCCATCCGCAGGAATCAGGGCCCACAGGACTGAGCTTTTCCTAGATCTAGGAGGGGAAGGAAATGGAGCTTGAAAGTTCCTTTGGCCATTCTGTATCTCCTGACAGGAAAAGGCAGTTCTCTCCTGCCGTGGTGAGGTAAGAAAGTATCAAGTTTTCATCCTTGTGGAAAAAAATTAGCCTTGGTTTAGGACCCTGGCTGTTTCTCCTTTGCTCTGTGACTGTCTTCTCCACATTCCAGCTGCTTCACTGGTGAAAGCAGGACAGTGACACAGACCTAGAAGAACACTCCAACTTGTTTCAGAGACAGCCTAACTGTCTTGGTGCTACGGCACAAGCAACAGCGTTCTTGGAGAGGACACCAACTTCTGTTCATTCCCTCTTCTCCAGACGAGGCTCACGTGGTCCAGGCTGGTCTTGAAGCCTTCTGTAGCTGAGGGTAGCCTTGATTTTCTGCTCTTCTGCCTCTGCTGCCGAGTGCTGGGATTACAGGCTTGCCTCTATTTTTCTTTTTCTTTTATTTTAGAGAAGCTGTCTTGTTCTGTGGCACAAACCACCTCCAAACTTTCTATCTTCCGGCTTCAGACCCCAGAGTGGCTGGGATTATAGGTATCATCATCCATGCCTGGGTTTACATATGATGATTTCAGAAATCATTTAGGTCTGTGTCTTCTCTGTATGTGAAACTGGTGGGGAGTCAGGCTTGGTCTTGCATAGGG
>NW_004949096.1:30167363-30185285 GCF_000317375.1 Microtus ochrogaster
GGTTCAGGCAAACCCTGAGGCCAGGCAACACTGGTTCAGGCAAACCCTGAGGCCAGGCAACACTGGCTCCCAGTCTCAGTGCTGTCCTCACCCGGAACTTCTGACACATTAGTAAGAACCTCCCTGGCACCTCCTAACTCCTCTTACCTTTTTTAAATCTGCACTCAGAAGTTTGGTGTTTTCATGGCAATGTGAGGGTGAAGAGAGACTCCTGGCAGTGGCACAGTGAAGATTAACAGAGTCTACGTGATGAGTGCCTGACACACATGGGCTCTCAAGAAGGGCACCACCAGGTCTAAAAAGGTTGGACCTCCATGATGGAGCTACTCCCCATACCCCACCCCCCAAAGCCTTAGCAGGGCAGCCCCATCAGAACCCACAGTACTGGCTTTGAAAGTCCCAGGGCAAATGACCAGCCTCAAGGCTAGACTGAATGGAACAAGATGGTAACTCTCAAGTTTGGAAAGGAATCAGGGGACAGATATAGTAACAGGTCCCGCTCTCTTTTCCAGCAGCTGTAGTCTTGGGCTTCTTGGGCTCCTGCCAGGACCTGGGGGTGTGGGTTGTGGCGCGGTTGAGGATGGCCCTGTACAAGGTTGAGACTTGGCTGTTCTGGCTCCCCAGCCAGGGTCTGTAGGAGTCCCTCCTTCTGGTCCTAGGACCAAACAAGGACACTCCAGCAGACGGAAACCATCAGCACGCACAGGACCAATGCTAGCTTCTTAATCAGTCCAGGAGAACAGAGCCCAGCCAGCGCATTCTGCCCTCATTTAATTATCAAAACGATTCCTCTTCTGTCCTCCCCGGGGCTGCATGCCCCAGATTCCCTGGGCCCAGTAATTGCCTCCCTGTTAATAGAAATCATCAGTATTTATTACACTGAGCGTGCCAGCTTCTTCCAGCTCTCCTTGCAGCAACATTAAGGGGAGTGCCTGGGAGCACATCACTCAAGTGAGGCTACTTAATGGTAAGAGTGAAGACTCTGAATTGCTCTCTGCCTCGGAGGACCGAGGAAACATGGCCAGGCCTAATAAAAGGATCCAAAGGTCATGCGTGGAGTCCACAGTGGGGCCCTGACTTGACCCGGATGAGCAGGAGGCCCAGGTCTGGGAATGTGGAAAAAAATTCCAGTTAGGTAGCTGCCTTTCCCCTTTCTCCAGAGTAAGACTCTCAGGCATCAGTCCTATATGGCTACACAATGTTGGAAATGAACTGAGTTCAAATTTTTGCTCTGCCTCTCAGGGCCTTGTGGACTTTGGCTCTCTAGTATACCAACTTTCTTTCTTCCTTCCTTCCTTCCTTTCTTTCTTTCTTTCTTTCTTTCTTTCTTTCTTTCTTTCTTTCTTTCTTTCTTTCTTTCTTTCTTTCTTGAGTCAGGATTTTTCTGTGTAATAGCTATGGCTGTCCTAGAACTCACTCTGTAGACTAGGCTGGCCTTGAACTTACAGAGATCCACCTACCTTTGCCTCCCAAGTGCTGGGATTAAAGGCTCATGCTACCATCACCTGGGTGTATCAACTTTCTTTTTTGTTTTTTAAAAAATAACTTATTTATTTTTATTTTATTTGCATTGGTGTTTAGCCTGCACATATGTATGTGTGAGGGTTTCAGATCTTGGTATTACAGACAGTTGTTAGCTGTCATGTGGGTGCTGGGAACTGAACCTAGGTCCTCTGTTAAGAGCAGTCAGTGCCCTTAACCACTGAGCTATCTCTCCAGTTCCTGTATCAACTTTCTTATCTTTAAAACAGGGAGATTAGCACCCACCTACTGAAGAGTCGGTGAAAACTACCATGAAAGAACTCACTAGCTCTAAATGGAAGTGGGCTATGCTTATTCTCTCCTCCCTCAGGTCTAGGAGTTGAGAAGCTATGACACACGGGATTGGGTCACACGCAGAGGACAGAGGCTGGCTCCTTCTTGTAGCCTCTTCAGACTTCGGGTGCCCATGATGGACAAACTTGTCCAAGCCAAGGCTGAGTCAGGAGTTCATGGTCCTGAAGTGCACATGAATTTAGTCTGGACACCAGTCTGGCTGTCACTGTCCATGGCTGCCAGACCATGGCTTCTGTGGACAATAACAGAACTCCTACCCACCTTCCGTCAGCTGTCATGCTCAGGGCAGTGCCTGCCTACTGTGAGTGCTGTGAATCCTACCTCAGCCCGTTTCACGTGAGGCTCAGGGGCACCGCCTGCCTACTGTGAGTGCTGTGAATCCTACCTCAGCCAGTCTCTAGTGAGGCCTCAAAGGGACTGGACTCTAACACTGAGGTGATCTGGCACCTTCTAATGACCACACCTACCTTTAGGTCTCTCTCTCTCTGTGTGTGTGTGTGCGCGTGTGTGTGTGCGCGTGTGTGTGTATGTGTGTCCATGTCCCCGTCACCCTGTGTGTGAACTTCAGAGCCTTTTTTTGTGCACAGGGAAGACTGCAGTTCTGCAACAGCTGTGTTTGTTTCCGAGGTCTTAGGATGACCTACCAGCTCAAGGACAAGTTCCTGCACACCCCTTGCGAAGAGTGGGGGTCAGAACCCAGCAAGGTTCTGACGAGGACTGGAGCTGATGAGGACTGGAGCTTAGAGCCAGATGCCCCCCCCCAAACACTTCTCTCCTATGAGGTCCCCTGCTGCCTGCTCGGGTGCCTAATCCATTGATAGAATGGCTAAATGATTTTCTTTTTTCCAGCGATGATGTCACCGTGTAGTCTTGACAGACAGACTCACCAAGATCCACCTGCTTCTTCCTCCTGAGTGCTGGGATTAAAGGTGTTAGCCACAGGCTAAACGTGTAGCCCAGGTTGGCCTCTGTCTCTGCCTCTTCAGTATGTCCTACCAGTGTGTGCCATCATGAGCAATTATGTATACAATATTTTGTCTGGGTGTATGCCTGCAGGCCAGAAGAGGGCACCAGATCCCATCACATATGGTTGTGAGCCACCATGTGGTCGCTGGGAATTGAACTCAGGACCTTTGGAAGAGGAGGCAGTGCTCTTAACCTCTGAGCCATCTCTCCAGCCCCCTAGCCATGCTAATTCTTATATCACCTATAAAGTCTGTAGAAGTGTGTGGATGTGCCCCCTGACTCCTGGCCCTGTATGTCAGTAAGCTGCACAGGGGACAGGGAATTAGGTGGGGGAGGAGGCTTGCATTCCAGAATGTCCTCCAGGTTTTTATTACTTTATAGGCAAAATAAAATCACCTCACCAGAGCCTCACCCCTGTGCCTTTCTTTTTCATTGTTTGTTATACACTGGATTGCATCAGTTCCTATAAATTCAGATGTTGAAGTCCTAGCTCCAAGCGCTGGGAATGTGACTGTCTTTGGAGATAAGGTCTTTATAGAAATTAAAAATTAAGCCGAGGCTTTGAGATTGAGCACAACTCAGTTTAACTGGTGTCCTTACACAAGGACATTTAGTATTCAGGCATCTGAACTGGCCTGCCCTTGGGGTCCTGACAGGATGTGTTCTCAGCTGTAGCCACTAAGAGCACCTCCAGTGCACATTCGCTAAGTTCACTTTTAAAAGGGCCTTGCCTACCTCTCATCTCTCTCTCTCTCTCCCTCCCTCCCTCCCTCCCTCCCTCCCTCCCTCCCTCTCCCCTCCCTCCCTCTCCCTCTCCCCTCCATCTCTCTCTCTCCCTTCTCTCTCTGTCTGTCCCTTTCTTTCTCTCTACTTTTCTGCTTGTATCTCTGTCTCTTCCCCTTTTCTCTCTGCCTCTCTCTTCTTTTCTGCAGCTCCTGTCCCCAGAGGCTGTCCCCTCCTCCACATGAACTCTGTCGAACTGCGTCTTTCTCTCTCATGCCATTTTTTTTTTTAAATTACAACAGCAGAGGGGAGATAATGGGCAGACCTAAGGTAAAGGAGGATGGCCATCATCAAGTTGAGACGGGTTGGAGCAGATCCTTCTCTTAGGGACCTCAGAAGGAACCAGCCCCATCAGCACCAAGGAGTCACACTTCCAGGCTCCAGCACAGAGGCAACGCGCCGGCATGGTGGAAGCCACGCTGCAGCCCCAGGAAAGGGAAACATCAACTCTTCTATTACAGTGCCCCTTCATCTGCGAGGGAGAAGATGCCGATCTTGTTCTGGTCTCACTTTTAGAGCTGCTGATACTACAGCCTCTCCAGTAACAGAAACGGGACATAAATGACGTGGAACAGTGGCAGTGGCTGACCAGCATGGCAAAGCAACAGGGGCGTGAGCTGTAGCGGGAGGAAGTGGCCAGAGCCAGGACGTGCTGTGGGTCTTGCTGCTTGTGGGGTGAGCTCACCAAACTCATCTCTGAAACGCCAGGAGCGCGTGGCAATTACAGGGGTTTCCAGGCACAGCATCCCTGGTGCGGTCCGGCTTCACCCTCCCTGGTGCATAATGGAATCAGATGCGATTCCACTGCAGTCCCACGTGGTGACTCATGCCACTCTAGTCAATAGAACCCACTCTTGGGAAGAAACTAGATTATGGGTCAGTAAAGGGCGGACAGTTGCTGAGTGATTGCCGGTTGTTCCCTGTGGGGCGCTCTCCACATGCCCTCTTGATTCATTTCCACCAAATTACCCACAGCTGCCAAAGCAGGGCACTGGGTTTGGCTTTGCTATTTAGATTGCCTTTGCCTGGGATCCTCTAACAGTGACATGGCAGTGACGGATCCGCGCGCGCGCGCGTGTGTGTGTGTGTGTGTGTGTGTCTCGACATGGCATGGCAGAGGCACTCCCATACACCGAAGGGCTGTGGATACAACCCACGCCTTGGTAGGGGAGGCACAGCTGGTGAAGTCCCTCCTGGGGGAGTCTTACCTTACACGGGTGAGGGTCCACTCCGTAGGTCTCTAATGTCTGTGCCTTTCTCAAGAAATTCAGCTCTGATGTTGCTGGTGTTTGACCACTGGAATGAGAAGGAGATGGTCTCAGGGCTCCCGTCCCACAGGTTCCCCAGGTGTGAGCTCCTTGTTTGGAAGTGGCCAGCTGGGCAGGGCCTGGCTTTCTGGTGGAGCAACCGCAGCACCCTAGAAGCTCAGTGTGTTTATTTGTAGTAAGAAGGCTGCTTGTTGGTTCCTGGCCGCTTAGCCCCAAAATAATCACACAGAAAGTGTATTAATTAAATCATTGCTTGGCCCATAAGCTCTAGCTTCTTATTGGTTAACTCTTACATTTTAATTTAACCCATCTCTATTAATCTGTGTATTGCCACGAGGCTGTGGCTTACTGGGAAAAGTTCCGGCTTCTATCTCCAGCAGGGCTACCTGGCTTCTCCCTGACTCTGCCCTCTTCCACCCAGCATTCAGTTTAGTTTTCCCCCCGTCTAGCTAAGTTCTGCCCTGCTATAGGTCCAAAGCGGTTTCTTTGTTCATTAATGGTCATCACAGCATACAGAGGGAAATCCCATGAACGGTCACATACAGCTGAATGGAGGAATCAGGTTTAGCCTATCTTGCTAGGAGCAATCTCTGTAGGAGAGCCACCTTCAGGCTGTTAACATCTAGGGGAAGAAGGCTATGGTGGACATTTTCTGTGCACACTGTCGACATTTTCACTTGGACCTTGAGGGAGCCTTTGCCATCTCTTTGAGCTTTGCTACTCTCGTGGGAAGGAGGCATTAAAAAGAAAGATGTGATCAGGGGCCACACACTTCCACTTTTCCATAGTGCTCGCTTGCTTGCTTGTAGAACCAACTTTAGAGATTCAAGTCTAAGGTGAAAACTCAGCGGGGGGCTGGAGTGATGACTCAGTGGGTGGGAGCACTGGTTGCTATTCCAGAGGACCTGGGCTTGATCCCCAGTACTCACATGGCGGCTCACAACCTTCAAGAACTCCAGTGCCCGGGGATCTAATGCTCTCCTCTGGCCTCAAGAGTGTCCTGCACACACACGGTGCATAGACAGAAATAAAATAACCAAATAAAAATAAAAAATTAAAAACAAAACAAAACTCAAAGTGCAACAGGCTACATAGCAGGTCAAGCGGGCTCAGCGTGAAGAGTAGGAAGCGGTAGGAATGACTCTGAGATTGCGGTCTTCCTGAAAACCATGCGAAGCCAGACATGGTGGTGTGTGGTATCTGTAACCTCAGCACTTGAAGGTAGAGGAAGTGGGGTCAGGAGTTTAAGCCCAGCCTTAAGTGCACAGAAAAATTTAAGGCTAGCCTAGACTATACGTGCTCCTGCTTAAAAAACAAAACAAAAAAACCCAACAAAAATAAAACAACAACAACAACAAAAAAACCCAAAACCAAATCAAAACAAATAAGCAAGCAACCATCATCACCAAAATCCCAAAAGCAAACGCAGGCCAAGGTTCAGTTTGTCGTCTCAATTGTGTATGTGAGCTCAGAGGACTACGGGCCAGAACTGGTTCTCTCCCTCCACTGTGTGTATTTTGGGGATGGAACTCAGAATGGCAGGCTTGGCAGCAAGTGCTGGACCATCTCACTGGCCAGATATTATAAATAAAAAAATTTTTTTGAGACAGGGTCTTATAATGTCTCTGGCTGGCCTCGAACTCACAGAGATCTGCCTGCCTCTGCCTCCCAAGTCCTGGGATTAAAGGTGTGCAGACTACACCCAGCTGAGGCTGTGGTTTTAAATAAGTCAGAGATAGTGTTTTTATGGTAATTCACAACACTCAGTACTGCGGAGACAGGGAAAATACATCTGTAGGCTGGCTACTGGCCACAGCTTTCTTGTCTGTGAGCTGACATGGACTGGCATACAATCCTGCTGGTACCACTCCCTTTCTCTTGGTTGAAAGAGAGCACAGGAACAGAGGACTAGGAGAAGCAGGACAGCGGTTCTCAACCTTCCTATCCCTGTAACCCTCTAATATAGTTCCTCATGCTGTGGTGACCCCCAACCATAAAATTATTTTCATGGCTACTTCATAACTGTAATTTTGCTAATGTTATGAATCATAATGTAAATCTCTATTAAGCGACCTATGTGAAAGAGTTGTTTGACTCCCATAGGAGTCGTGATCCCCAGGTTGAGAACGGCTGTGGCAGGAGACGCCGCCTGGCTTCCATACCACACAGCTCTCCATGTGATAGTACGAAAGGAAACACGCCGGCTCTGGCCATCTGAAGAGGCCTTGGCATGGCTCTCTTCCCGCTTGCCTCCTGGAACGTGTACACGAAACCACCCTGGGGCCAGCGGTGGCACTGGCTCTTGGCTCTTCTGCCTGCAGAGCCCTGGAAAAGCACACTGAGTGTGAGGTTGGAAGGGCAGCTTGTGAAGCCGTCAGCTCTGACGGCTGGCGGGCAGGAGCCAAAGTTGCTCATTACTAAATTTATCGTCTGCCCAAAGTCATACGTCAGAGCAGGAAGCAAGCCCACCCAAGCGAGAAGCAGGCCAGGCTCCCTCCGGTGTCCCCTGAAGCGGCCACTGTCTCTCATGCTCTGAAGTTAGCCTTTGTACTACTTCTGGAAAGTAGATCAAGAAACAGCCCACAGCCTGGGCCCACAGGAGCTGTCAAAGTCGCAGAGAGGGAGAAAACTCGGGCAATTTCACACTATGAAAGCACAGCAAAACCCGTGTCTGCAGGTATCCGGGTGAAGGCAGACCCCTACATCTACCAACAAACCCCAGATGCAAGGAGTGTCTTCATTCCATGTCTGAAGGAATCCGCCCCTTGAAATCCATTAACCTCGGGAGTTTGCTCAGATCTCCAGGGTCCTAACAGGTGCCATCATTTCTTGAGGGGTCCCTTGCCTTGAACTAACTTTCTGCAGAAATGTCCCCACTACTTTGATATCTTACCCTCTGGACAGCCGGCATAAATCCGTGCTCTCTGAATGGGAGCTCACAAGCAGGTCTGTCATCCTGATGTTTAACCACAAGGGGTCACCATTTCCCTAACAGTGACAGGACCGACCATTGGGCTCAGCACTGAGACTGGAAAAACCCAAGACTGCAACCCTGATGAGTCTGTCTGGTCACACCGGACTCTGACAATCTGTCTGCAAATGCGGGGGCAGCTTTGGGTTATGTTCATTCATAAGCATGTAGTGAGATGAGGGTTTTGGGGGCAAGATCATGGTGTGGTAGACTCTGGTTTAAGTTCAGAGCTCTTAGAAGCACCCCACTCCTGCTCCAGTCCTTCCTCAGAGCAGGAAATGCACAAGATTAAATATTTATAACAAATATATTCCCATTCTTACCCATTGCCCAATTTCCAATTCTCTTACAGACACAGAGAGTTTGTTTGCTTTATCATCCCCATAATACTCTTCCACAAATGATTCACTCTGTGACTATCATTTGTGGCTTTCCTCGTCTTGCTTCTTTTTAAAGTACCTTAAAAAAATGAACAAAACCCACAAGGAAACCCAGAGTTTTGTCTAACTAGTATACTCAAAATAAACAAAATTAAAAAATAAACAAAAATTAAAAATAAACAAAAGTCTTCATTTTTAAATGTAGTTTAAATTTAATCTCTTTTCTATGTTGGTTAATACACATTTTTTGAATTATTGCTTAATTGTCTTAATAAATCCAAAGTCCTAAAAGTTAAGAGGAATTGTAACCTATTAAAATGGTGACCCAGCTTCTTGTTAGTTTATAGCACACAGACCTTTGTTTCAGGCACCTTATCTGCCTGGGAAACCTGTGTTCTCGCGTTGATACCCGAAGTAGCCCACTCTGCCACTGCTCTTTAAAACCACTCTCTGCAGTAAAGCCCATTGAGCGTGGGTGAAAGGCTGCATCTGTGCTGTTTATGGTTCTGCGTAATCTGGGTCGGCTAAACCCAGCTGAGATTGCGGGGCTCTGTGGGCATTGGCTATTGCATCCCTGGTGCAGGGGCCTCAAAATGTGTTGATGCTACCGACTCTAAACCATAGTACTGCATGTAAGTCAGTTTGGCCCTGTGCAGTTTATCTTCCATCCAGCACAGCTGCCCAGCCTCTGAGATCAGGAGGGATAGGGCTCATTCAGAATGCTATGGCCATACACTGCTCACTGGGAGGAGGCTGTGCCATGGGGGGGGGGTCCAGGGAAATGGGACATCCCAGGGTCACCAGTGCTGGGAGCTTTACTGTGTCTGAGCAAGTCTCTGAGAGCAGAGGATAGGGCCAGGAGCTGTGTGCTCAGTGGCTAGGGTCCCAAGGGAGTGTAACATACCTGAGTTCAGTCTTGTGAATCTCAGCAATTTTCTTTTCCAGTTTCTCTGAATGCTTTGGGAAAAACTGGAACTTGGAGCTGTAGCCCTCAGGGTGCTTTCCTGGGTCGTAATCCCCAATCTCCGCTTTTCAAAGGCAGGAAAAAAAAAAAAAAGAGAGATTAACACACAGCTCAGAGGCCAAACACAGGCAGACACTGGCAAGAGGGCAGGCCCCCAAGGAGCAGAAGTGGGTCTTTTCCCCCCTGCTGTGTACAACAGGTTGACATTCAGTCAAAGCAGAGACAGTGGAGCTGGTCCTGGGCTCTGAGGTCACTAGTAAATTTTCAATAAAAGAGCAGAAGCTTGGTCTATGATCCTCAGTGGTGCAGCCACACGGGAAGGCTTGGGAGCCATGCTCGGCTTGGTAGCAGCAAACAGTGAGCTTGGTCAGCAAGACAGGACCTCCTGTGCCCCAGGTTGGGTACCTGAATCCCATCCCGAAGATTTTAGTAGGACAAGAGAAGTTGCTGACTGAGTCTTGATCCCAGTTCAGGACTCAGCCCTCACACGCGGAACCAGATGAATACATTCAGCGTTCACGGCGGGCTCACCAGGAAGGCCTGCCACTGGGAACATGGCTATGTCCCAGTGACCGAGTGCAGGTGCACCAGATTCTAAGGCTGACTTTCCAATGCTGTGCCCAGTGCCACGCCTACAAAGCTGGCCTCTACGGCTGTGGGATCTCTGGGAGCTCTATGGACACCATCTTTCCTCAGTGCTCTCCCAGTCAGAAGTCAGCTTCCTCCACAGGCAGTTCCCCACCCAAAGGGAAACTCAGAAAAGAAAAGAGGAGCTCCCGGCAGCTTGCTGGCCTTCCCCCTTCCTTCTCTTAGACAGCCAGAAGCTCTTCAGCTGAGGCGGCATGAATATTGGGAGGAAAACAAGGCCTGGGTCGCAGCTGAACACAGCGCTCTGGGTTTGTGCATTCCACTGCCAATTGTGGCTCCTTCCAAGTTACTAGGGGCTGAGGGCGGGAGTGGCGGATGTCTGGAGCCTCAAGTCCCGGGGAATCTAAGGCAGAAGGCTCACCTGAGCCCAAGAATTCAAGACCAGCCTGGACAGCGTAATAAAACCATATGTCCAAAACAAAACAAACAAATAAACAAAAACCTACCCAAACTTCAAATTCTGTGGCAATTTCTGTTGTTTATTGAGAAATCTCATTCCTTCAAGGATGAGGGACCTTGAACCTTGAGATCTTTGCTTTGATTTTATCTGAAAAGCTTCAAGGGGGAAAATACTGATATTGGCTACCAAATACATTTTGAAAAAAAATAAATTTGATATAATTATCAGGGTGGACCTGATGAAAAGACTATAGTTTAACAGTACAGGGCATCTTCCTCTTTCAAAAAGAAGGGGGACTCTTTAGGTACCTCAGGCCGTACACACGCAATGGCTGCGCTTCCCATTGGCTGGTACTGGAATGGCTCTCAGAGCCCGAGGCCCCTCCCCCGCAGAGGGCTCACTCTGCCCTCTTAGCACTGCTCCGATACTTCTGCCCTCAGCAGACTCTCCTCAAGCTGCTTCTGAGAGTTCCCTGATTCACAATCAAGGGTTCACATTTTTAATGGAAGCGTCACGGTTCTAGGCCCAAATGATCCCGTTGTTAATGACAATTTCAGGGTGGAGGACTAAGACAATCCCGAGGAGTGGCACTTGAATGTCCTCAGCATCTTAAGAGAGAAGGGTATGACAGGTCCCACATCTCACGACAGGTTCCCATGGCCACTCTGGGAATCGGCAGCAAGAGGCTCGACTCTTCCGAAGGAAATGGTTTCTCACTTGAGAATCCGTGAGACACTGAGCCCTCTCGGCGGAGAGGTCTACACAACAGATGCCAGAGGCCTACCATGCCTCACACCTTGGCGATTTGCACGAGAGGGCCAGGGCGAGCGATTCTGAGTGTTCTTCAGCCGCACAGAAACACTAATGTGAAAGGAACAGGGTAAGTCTCTGGAGGCCGAAAAGACTCCACAGGGGGCTAGCTGTGAGACCTTGGGGGCAGGAGGGTCTCTGGGCTTTTTGGCTCTAGGCAACCCAGGCCAAATCCTTTAACTTGCTTCAAGTTAGAAGCTGTTTTGATCTAAGAAGACGTCATCTGTGGTAAATGGGATAATGTAATCAGGACTTAGCGTGAAAAGCAAATTTATCCTGTCCAAAGCCATTACCTTGAAGGATATAGGCTGCTAACAAGGCGGCATCCGATGTCTTACAGAGGAGACGGCCATGGTAGAGATCCCTTTTGATCTGCAGGAAGACTAAGTACCTGCAGAGAAAACAGAGATGAAAACGAAAGGGTTGCTCTGATTGCTTTAAAGGCATAAATATGTAATAGAAGCCTATCAGAATCTTTGTCAGGGCATCTTCCCTACATCAGTTTTCTCTCATACCGTAGAACAAATACATTTCCCATTTCCTTGCAGACTCTCAGGTACTTCGCTTTGAACTATTAATTGTTTAAGGTTCAGATCAAAACAACCTGTCAGTTTTCTCTCTAGCTCAACATAGACATATCACTCCCTGGTAAGCACTTCCCCCTAACTCCTCCCCATCCTTATCCCTCCATCCTTGTCGCCCCCCCCCCCCATCCCCTGCCACCAAAGTGCTGGTATCTGGAGGGAACCAGCCCCCTGCCAGTGTGATATAATCAGGAAAAACTGTGCTATCAGGGATGTGGAAATAGGGCCTACCTGGGTCTTCGAGTGGAATGGTGGGTGAGGGGAGAATTTAGCTTGGGCTTGGCATTAGAATCTACTCCCCCTGTAGATTATTGGCCGAAGTCAATCAGATCTCTTCAAATCCAAATAGAAAGGGAGAAGTGAGGGGCTGGAAAGATGGCTGCTTGGTGGTTAAGAGCATATACTACTTGTGCAGAGGACCTGAGTGTGATTCCCAGCATCCGTGGTGGATGGTTCACACAACCCGCTGGTAACTCCAGTTCCAGGGTATCCGACATCTCGACATCCTCTCCCGGGTACTGCAGGTACTTGCACTCACGTGTGCGCTAATGTGTGTGTGTGTGTGTGTGGGCGCCAGTATGTGTGAGTGTAGGCACGTGTATGTGCACCTGTGCATGCTCCCAAGTATTTAAACACTGTAGGGCTTGGCACTCATGTAGGAACACAGACTGTGTACGTGAGATGGAGCAAGGCACCGAGAGCAGGGGAGCCAGGCCCTGCCCTAAGTACCCGTCTGCTGGGGCGGCGGACACTGCATGACTCACATCTAACATCTCATTTAACTCTTACACAGCACTTTGAAACAGGCACTATCATTTCCTCCACATTTTCCAGATAAAGCCAAGGTGTTAGTGGATTTCCCACAGACACACGACTAAATAGTTAAGATCCAAACTCATGACGTCAGGACTCCTGGCCCTGGTTCTTTAGTACCGCTATACTGCCCTCTGAGACTGCAGCTGCTCTGTAGTTTCTGAAGCCGGAGGAGGGGAGGAGGACAGCCCGACACAGTGGGGTGGAACTGACCGCTTTCTATTGGGAAGCGTCTTTCCCAAGAGTGTTGAGAGATGACCACACACTCTCACAAGTCGGCCAGCAAGAGCAAACCCAAGGCTACGAGGCACATCGGTTCCCTGGGTGGGTCCTCTCTTGATGGCCAGGAGGCACCGGTGATGGTTTAAAAATACACCCACAAGCCTAGGCAGTTTGGATGCTCACCTTACTAGACCTGGATAGAGGTGGGTGGTCCTTGGACTTCCCACAGGTCAGGGAACCCTGATTGCTCTTCGGGCTGATGAGGGAGGGGGACTTGATTAGGGGAGGGGGAGGGAAATGGGAGGTGGTGGCGGGGAGGAGGCAGAAATCTTTAATAAATAAATAAATTAAAAATAATAAATAAATAAATAAATAAATAAATAAATAAAAATACACCCACAGACCCTTCACACACTACATTTCATGAAATACTGATGAGTTCTCACCTCCTGAAGGTGATTTGCTGTGGGTAACAGAACCACACAGAAGCGGGTGTCTCGATTGTCTCATCAGAATCCCCACAGCTGCTTTGTTCTTCTCTTGCACCATTCACCCCACCTGAGGATGCTTACACAGCCCTACAGCGAGGCCCACGGGGAGGAGGGACACTTTTGCCAACAGTCCCATGAAGACCCTCAGATGAGTCGTCCCTACTAACCCACGACTGGTCCTGAGCCAGAAGCTCCCAGCAAAATGGCCCCTGGACTCTCAACCCATAGAAGTTCTCGATGGCTTGTTACTTTAAGCTAAGGTTAATGGTACTTTGTTGGGCAGCCACACATGACTATGGCATCCCTGGGAGAGCAAGGAGTCTTGGAACTATAGCAGAAGGCCCTTCCGTTCCACCAATTTCCACCGGCAGAAGTTAGGGCCTCCTTGGATAACCAGTTTCCTCTGGTTTATATTCAGTCTAAATTACACGTCCAGTTAATCATGTAAAAATACCCACAGAGAGAGCACGCCATCGACAGGGCAACTGTTGGAGGAAGTAGAGAGTGAGTGCTGGGCTTAGAGAATGGAGAATCAGTCAAGGAGCAATCTAGCCCCTCCTTGGGTCTTGCTACTCCAAGCATAGCCCCCACATCAGCAATATTGGCATCATTTGGAACCTGCACCTTTTTTTTCTACCAAGATCCTCATATGACTTACATATAGGAGGCAGAGTCCTACAAAATACAAAAGAATCTCCGTGACCACATCAAAACGCGGTACCTCCCTCAAACCAAAGTCCGGGTAAGGATTTCCTCCTGGGAGTTTGTAAGAGCCATTCCCCTCCTCAAACAAACCCATTCAGCCCTAACATTTGTCAAGAAAAGCTGGCGCCATGCAGAGTGAATAATTACGACGGATCTATCAAATCCAGCTTGCCTGCACTCTGCTTCCCACAGTGAAATGCCACACGGTGAGTGGGAGAGGCGAGCGAGCACTTCCCTGCCTCTCACTGTTCCGACTCCCACTTCCCCAGGTTTTGGCAGGATGAGGATATGGCCTTTGCCCCCAACTCATTGCTCACTTCCTGGGCTCAGATTCACATATTATCCCTGCTTTCGTGGCCTGCTCTTCCATGACTGAAAATCTGGGACAGGATGTCCTGGATGAAAGGTAATGTGTCAAACAGCACCCACAGATCTGGATGGTGATTCTCTATGTCACAGAGGAACAACCCCTGTCCCCAGGAAGGCATGTCAGAGGTACTCCTGGGGTTTCTCTAGAGTTTCTGACCCCTGCTGTATGCCAGCCTTCCTCTCATACAGGACCGCTACTTTGCTACAGATGGGCCCGCGGCAGATGTCTAGGGTGAGCTGGAATGTGCACAGTTCTCTGAGGCTGGGAGTCCTTTGGACTCCTGATTATAGGACAGCTGTGGGCAGCGCGAGGGGAAGGCTATCGACACTCTCAAGGACTGCCGTGGCACGGAGGGAGGCAAGGATGGACAAGTTATAACCTAAAGAAGGAAGTCATTGGAGAGCAGGAGGAAATGAGCTCACTGAAGGACCCTCGGACGTCTTCATGAGGTCCCCCTTGATTTCTTGCCACGGTGGTGTCCAGAAAGTTTGGGGTTGACATGGTGCTGGAACTACACCCCACAGGCTCATAGCATCGTGAGACCTGCTCCCACGAGACTCTGGTATACTCTCACCCACAAGGCCCCTGTGGGTAATCTTGTTGCATGAAACTCTGTCATCAAGGCAATGTGTGTTGCCAGATGAAGGATCAGCCTGCCAGGCCTGCCCAGCACAGCCAGGTGCCATTGCTTCTCAGAACCAGAGTTAAGGAACAGAATTCCCTTGACTTATGGCTGAGGAGATGTGGCCTGACTTGGTTAGTGTTACCCACTAGTCACAATTCAGGCCTCTGATTCCGGACCCAGTACTTTTCTACCCTGTGGTAATTCATTTAGCTATCAGAGGAGAGAGAATTGCCCTAAATTAGACACACACACACACACACACACACACACACACACACAATTTTTTATTATATATATTAGATACACGGACTGGAGAGATGGCTCAGGAGTTAAGAAAGCTTGCTGCTCTTTCAGAGAACCTGAGTTCAGTTCCACAAGGCTGCTCATTACTGACTGGCATTTCAGGTCCAGAGGATTCCATGCCCACTTCTGGTCACTTCTGGTTTCTGTGGGCATTACACACACTATTTTTTTTTTTGAGACAGGGTTTCTCTGGGTAGCTTTGGCTGTCCTGGATCTCACTTTGTAGACCAGGTTGACCTCGAACTCATAGAGATCCACCTGCTTCTGTCTCTTGAATGCTGGGATTAAAGGCGTGCGCCACTACAGCCTGGATATACACACTAATTTTTAAAAGATTTTATATTTTATTTCTGTGTGTATGTGTGTTGGGGTCAGAGGGCAGCTTGTACGAGTTGGTTCTCTCCTGCTCTTTGGTGCCAGGAACGGAACTCAGTACTGCGGGTTTGTCAGCAAGTGCCTTTGCCTGCTGGACGGCGTGGCTGCCTCCACCTTGTTTCTGAGGCAGGGCTCTCCTGCTGCTGCTGCTGCTGCTGCTGCTGCGCTGCTCAGGTGAGCTAAGCTTCCATCCAGTCCTCCCCCTCTCATGTCAGCAGTGCTGAGCCTGGGGTTTCAGACCTCAGGAATCTGGGTCACTGGGGTTGCTCGGCAAGCGCATTTACCCACTGAGCCATCTCACTGGCCTGTGGTTTTTTCTTTCTTTGTTTCTTTTTTTTTTTTTTAAAGCTTTGTTTATCTCCTCCTGTCCTTCACAAGGCCAGGAACCTCACAGGTACTATAGAAAACACCCGAGGGCAGAGGACACTGGAAGGCAGTTAAGTCCTCTCACAGTTATATACAAAGGAGATGGGGGACTATGTGGAACAAAACACTAACGCTAGCAACTCTCCATGTCTGCCCTCCACTGTTGCTCACGCACTTCCTCAGCCACGTCTCCAGAAACTCCACGAGTAGTAACTCCTATTTCTGTTCCATTTCCACATACGAGGAAACTGAGTGCTGAGAGGTACAGCCGCTAGCCTTGTCTCAGAGCTAAAAATCAGCCAAGATTTGATCCATAGCTTCCCGATACCCTAGCCAAGGAGGACCCACCGCCGTGCTTTCTAACGGAATCAGGTTTTGCTGGAACATGGCCCTGCTCACTCATTCATGCATCATCGACGGCTGCTTCCGAGCGGCACCGGCAGAACCGAGCCGGTGTGACTGAGACCATATGGTTCCGAAAGCCCAACACACGTACTTTCTGTCCCTTTCCAGAGAGCCTTGCCAATCTATGTCAGCCTAATGGAGGCTCGGAGACCATTCACTGAGAGAATAAATGACTGGGCCTCTGTGTGCTGAAGCCCACATCCACCCACCCACCCTTCTGGACTCCTCCACCCGCTGGCGTGTGCCAGGCCTCTGCCTCCTGGTAAGGTGTGGATGTGCCCGTTTCCTTCTGACACTCCATTTCTCAGAGTGCATCCACCTGCAGTCCCTGGTAAAAGCTAAATGGGGCCTAGCTCTCCATTTCTTGGCACCATTACCAGTCTAGACAAAAAAATAAGTCTATTTATTATTTAAAGAGAAAAATGACAAAGGAAATTAATGAGGACTTGGAAACTAAATTTGTCCTGTGGGAAGGACCAATGGCAAAGTGAAGCAAAATTCCTTTTTTTTAAAAAAAAAAACCGATGCTCGGTTTCTTTTTTAGTATTGATTTTATGTGTGTGGATATTTTACCTGCCTATGTCACTGTGTACCATGAATGTGCAGTGTCCTCAGAGGAGGGTGTTGGATCCTCTAGGACTGGAGTTCCACATGGTTGTGAGCCACCATGTGGGTGCTGGGAATTGAACCCGGGTCCTCTGGAAGAGCAGTCAGTGCTCTCAACTGATGGAGCCGTCTCTCCAGCCCCCAAAGAAGAGTTCTTTACTCTCCAGCTCATCCCCTCCTTAGCCTTGCTCCACAGGATGGTTGAGATGGCAGTGAAATTTAGGATGGAGATTCCCAGGGGAAAAAAGATGACACACTGACAGCTAAATTAGTTTGGCACAAGGTGGGCTGTTGAGATGAAGGGCTCAGAGCTAGCAATGAATTATGGGTACTGAGTGAGGCTGGGGCAGGTACCCACTCTCTCAAGATCAGTAGGGATGTGAATGGGAAACACGGACCTAATTCCATGGCTTCACGGGCTGTATCAGGGAGGGTAGAAACCTGCAAATCAGGCGGGGCACCCCACAGTTGGTACTACCCACAATGTGAGAAAACTGTACTCTGGGGAAGGAAGGCCGGCGAGGTAAAGATGAAGAGGAACTGTCTCAGATGGTTCCTGAGGACGCATGCAGATGGCGGAGGTGCTGGTGCCCTTGCCACTGTCCTTGAAGTCTGCTGACCTGGTGCGAGGTCTGGTCATGATCCCAGTGCTACGCTGACATGGACCATGTTATCAGCAGGGACACACTGAGCCTTCGCTCCGTGCAAGGCTTCCTGGGGACCGGAAGCGTACCCGGAAACAGAAGACCCTCCACTGGGCATGGTGACACAGGCTGTAATCTCAGCACCAGGGAAGTGGAATCGTGAGTTCAAGGCCAGCTTAGGCTCCATAGTGACATTCTCAAAAGAACCTAAGTCCAAACCGAGCCTTGTCTGTATTTGTTATCCAAAGTATCTGTGATAATAAATGTTTATCTTATTTATATGTCTAATTATTTGGTTCTGTGAGCCAGGGTCTTTTTGAAAGTAAAAAGTTTAAATAGTTCCACACAATATACAATATATATTTACCATATTCACCCATGACTACA
>NW_004949096.1:30186364-30195500 GCF_000317375.1 Microtus ochrogaster
TTTTTTTTTTTAAACAAAGAATAAGGAGGAGGATGACTATGATGATACAAAAAGGAGGAGGAAGAAGAAGAAAATGAGGGTTGGAGAGATGACTCAGTGGTTAAGAGTACAAGTTACACAATCATGAAAACTGGCATTTAGATCCCAGCACCCATATTACAAGCCAGTCTGCTTGTAACTTTAGCACTGAAAGATCTGGCGACCTATTTTTGTCTCTGTATGTGAGCAGGCATGTACTCACCTATACACTTGTATATATTATACTCGTGTATACACACTCACGTGTGCACATGCACGCACAAATACACACACACACTAATTAAAACAAACAAAAAGGAGGCCAGCAAACTGGTTAATCGTCTCAATGATTTTCAGAATTAGATATTACTCTCCTAATTCTGTGAGTTATCCAAAGGTCAGTGAGGGTGAATAATGCATGGCCAAGCCCTGCAGTCAGGAAGGAATACAAACTGGACTTGAGCCACCAGGTCTATGTGGCTTCTTGGTAGGGGGGTCAGTATGTTAATACAATTGGACGATGAGCTCCTAACAGCCAAGAAAAACCGTTAGAAAGTCCTGTGTCTAAGGGCAGTCACCAAATTACTAGACCAGTTCCTTTCAGCCCTACTGCTATGGTAAAACGCTGCAGGTCTCCGAGTGGCGGCAGCGGGCAGCAGGTACCATTACACCTACTGAGCAGCCAATGGCATGGAGATCAGGCAATGCAGGAGGTGGTGGGAGGCAAGGAGCTGGCTTTTAACAAAAGTGCTAAATTTGGCCGGGTAGTGGTGGCGCACACCTTTAATCCCAGCACTCAGGAGGCAGAGACAGGCAGATCTCTGTGATGTCGAGGCCAGCCTGGTCTACAAATTGAGTTCCAGGACAATCAGGGCTACACAAAGAAACAAAAAAAAAAAAAAACCACACAAAACAAAACAAACAGAGTGTTAAGTTTGGTCTGACCTGGACATGAGTGGACGGGGCTGCTGTAGCACTCTCAGCAGGGAGAGGGGGTCTCAGATCATGAGCAGTGCTTTGTCAAACGACCTCTCTGCTCAAGTTGGTAAACATAGTGGCCCTGTCTCCGTGGACCTGTCTGAAACTTCAGGCTGCACACTAAGATGGTGGCAGTCACTCTCTCTCGTGAAGATGACTGGAACCCACAGTTCTCACACCCACATCACTGTCCTCTGTGCTTTAGAGCTGGCACACAGCTCTGCCCACGTGCAGGAGGCCTTCATTGTCTGGACTCCAGAAGATTCTCCTCCACCCACAGTGGGCTCTACATGAAGCCACTTGCTCACCTCCCTGACACCTTCCTTGTTTTCTCTATACTACTTCCTGTTTTCTCTGAACTACTTCCTGTTTCTCATCCTCTCTCCCTTTCCGGATTTCCCTTTGGAGAGAGCCCTCCATTCCTTTCACCAGATATCAAGTCAGCAGCTTGCTTTTCCACAGTAATGAAAAGGATTCTGCATTCCCTCTTCTATTGTTTCTCTGGGATTTTAAAGCAGTTCAGGATCCAGAACAGATCTCGAGGCTGTATGGGACAAGTGGCCTATATGATGGCGATCACCTCTTTCCTGACTTTGCTTTCTCCGAGGCAGTGGGGAGGGTATTAGAGGTGTCAGTGCCATTTCCTTCCTCAATGGTCCCACCTGCCACAGGTGAACATCAGGGTTCTGCAGATGACAAGATAAAGGACCCCAGCAGCACAGAACTTCTGAATCTTGTCATGAGTCTGGTTTAGATGCACAAAGCCCTGGGGAGCTGGGCCGATCCTATTCACGGACCCTCTTGTAGGGTGGCTACGGGCTAGAGGCTTTTTCTCTTTCTCCAGGGGACAAGGGCTCACAGCACGCCTGCCCCAGAACATGATTCCCACAATGAAGAGAACTTCAAGTATCTGCTCCAACAGCATGCTAGGATCTACTCGCTTGGATCTAGAGTCTTAATGTTTTCCACCCTGCCTTCCGTGCCCCACCTTGGTTTTCCCACGTATATCCTTTGGGCCACTGGAGTCTCTTTCCAAGCCTGAAATCAAGCAGCAACACAGCTAGCTCCAAAACCATCAGCAGAGCCGTAGCACAGGCAAGGGAAAGAAGGCCTTGAGCAATTAGTTACTCCAGATTCTTCCTAGAGTGAGTGATTAGAGACTCACAAGAGGGAGTTCCTGCTGCTCCACCTCCAGAGGCGGGGCGCAAGGGAAGTGGGAGGCAAGAACACACAGAAACAGGCTCTCTCTAGGAATCATCCTCCAGGGAGACTCAGGCCGGTCCAAAGCCACAGTTCCCACCCTCCCCCATGGGCCACAGTGGCTGGAGTCCGCGTGCCAGCCTTACCTGGTTATCTCTTCCTTCAGAGCAGCAGGGTCTGCAGGGTAGAACTTCACCCGGAAGCACATGGTAAACGGAGGCTGGGCTGCAAGAAAAGGCGCCTGTTAGGAGAGACCCTCTCAAGGAGACGACTGTGCTCCCCTCCTGGCATGCATAGGCCCCTGAACCATAAAGAAAAAAAATCCCTTTGTGGGGGCTAGACAGAAGGTTCAGCATTGGGAGTGCTGGCTGAGGACCCAAGTTCAATTCCCAGCGCCCACATGTTAGTTTGCAACCATCTGTAACTCCAGGTCCAGAGGACCTGATGTCTTCTTCTGGCCTTCTTCTTCCGGTACCAGGCACACATATGGTGCACGTGCATACAGAATATATACATATATACATTCATGTAGGCTAAACTAAAAGACCCTTTTGTGGATAGGGTCACCATATGTTAGAACAGTGGCAAATTATATATGTAGACCAAGTCTTACTATCCCTGGGGTTTCCGCCCATCCTCCCATGGTAAAGCTTAGATTCTTCATGAATACTCACATCTCAATTGCTTCACCACTGACTTTGTAAACTCCAACCAATGCTGAAACAGAGAACACAGACAAGACGACCCTCGTGAGAAGCAGGGTCACAGGAAAACTGTCTTATCTGACTGAAATGGCGAGAAGAATGCAATCTGCCTGGAGGAAAAGCAACCCCAGAGCTTCTGAAGAGAGGTTGGGAGAGGGAAGCAGTGTTCTGAAATAAGCGTCTGTGATGGACCAGCTGTGAAGGGGAAAGTTGTTCCTGCTTCAGGTGCCATTCCCAGGCCTCCAGAGACACCTCCCAAAGCAGGGTGCTGGAGCTTTGGGCCCTGTTCCTGGCAGGCCCACAGGCCATACCTAGGCTTGTATGTATAGTGGGCCTAGTCCTGTTCCAGGCAGGCCCACAGGCATGGTGACTATGCATGTATATATAGTGGGCTTAGCCCTGTTCCTGGCAGGCCCACAGGCGGATACCTATGCATGTATGTATTGTGGGCTTAGTCCTGTTCCTGGCAGGCCCACAGGCATGGGTGACTATGCATGTATGTATAGTGGGCTTGGCTTGAGTAGGGAGCTGCTGGACCTAATATATGGTGTGCATCGTGCTAAATACCAGCTTCTTTTGGCAAAGCAGGAGAGTGGAGGGTGTTGGTGGCAACTCTAAACAGTTTTGACAAGAAGAGATTTCAGAGTGAAGAGAAACTAGAGATGGCTGGTATGTGCTTCTTTTTTTCCCCCCCTGAGAAACAGGTAGGCAATCCTTGTATTACTCTTTCCTGGCATATGAGGGTGGTGAAAGTCTTTGTTTCTTGTGATAATTATCTGTAACCAATGTGTAGTACAGTATCCTGTCTCCCATGGGTGTTTATGGCTAGAATCTAGATAACACTATATTTTTCATTCTCCCTCATGACACTTAAGTTTGGGGGAAGGCAGCAACGAGACCATATTCTCTCTCTCTCTCTCTCTCTCTCTCTCTCTCTCTCTCTGCCATGTGAGTGCATGTACCCACGGAGCCCAGAAGAGGGCGTCAGACACCTGAAAGCTAAAGTTAATGGTGGCTGTGAGCTGCCAATGTGAGAGCTGAGAACCTAACTTGGGTCCTCTGGAAGAGCAGGAAGCACTCTTAATGGCTGAGCATCTCTCCCCAGCTTCAACTTATTGTAAATCAGTTTTTCAAATCTCTGTGGGTACTTTATAAAATTCATTACTGATGATTGTTGCTTTGACATTAAGCAAGTAACTTGCCAGTTGGTAGACAGAAAGATGCTATTATTTGGAGGTTGGCCACTGGGAGGTAGCTTAGGATGCCAGCTGTAAGTTCCCTGAGGACAGGAATGGACTTGTTTGCCAAATAATTACCAGGGCCTAGCACTGGGCAAAGTGTAGTTGTGGAATGGGCAAAGGGATGGGTTCCTCAGTGCCCTCTTTCCTGGTTACTTCTGCTTAGTCTTGGCAGAGATTTTCTACAGGAAAGTAGCCCAGGCCGTGCAGACAGAATCTTGGCCTCCCTCTGTTCCCAGCTTTCACCTTCTGGGCCGGGCTGTGGGTCATGTAGTTAATGGGCCCACTAAGAGCTAGTTCTGTCAGCTCCACATGGTTAATCTGGGCTGACATTCTGCTCTCTTGCTTCCTGTGATCCAAGCTCCCAGGAGGCTGGCAAGTTATTACATCCACTCAGCATGGCTAAGAGGCCCTTCTCACATTACACGGCCCGCCGCAGCTCTGCTTCGCAGAGAAGCCGAGGCAAGAGGGGCAATCGCACAGAAGCAGCTGGAGCCTGGAGCCATGCCTGCGAAGGTGCAGGAGGCCTGTCTGGTTCAGAGCATGATAGGCCTGTACAGCGAGGAGAACACAGTGTACCTCAGGGCTGCAGTAACAGAACACCCTACACTGACAGGTAAAAGAAGAGAGAAATGATAAGGAGCGGCTCAGACCTGTGGTCTGGAAGGGAAGATGAGCGAGTTACAAAGAGGCTCCTCCCCTTGGCAGTAAGGAGAGCCGGCCTTCCTTGGACTGCCTGAGAGCTCAGGAATGGGCTGAAGTTGGAGAAAAGTTGTCACAGCTTGCCTGAGGGGCTTTAGGGATCCAGGGGAGAAAGCCCGAGATTGTCCCAGCAATATGGTGACAGCTTCTTGCAGACTGAGTCCCAGAAGGAAAAGCAAACTGATAATGTGAGGTGAGATCCGGGGAAGAGGCAAGATTCAGAGGGAGATAGATCCAAGGGGAACAATCTTCACACTCCGTGGCTTGGAAGGGCACAAAAAGGTCAGAAGAAGGGCAGAGGCTCAGGCTGAGTTGAAACAGCAGGGCACAGCATGAGGCAGCTTCTCCACAAGAGAAGGGTGGGGAGGAAAGAGCCACAAGACGCTCAGTGAGCAAGCGGGAGGACGACAGGAGGACGGAGGAGAGCTGCTGAGACCACCATGGAGCCCAGGGGAGGAGGTGTGCCTCACACCTCTGGGTACCTCTACCACGATTAGTGGATTTAGGTAACATCTTCACAGGCCGTTTAAGACCTCCCAGGACTCACAGGTCTCTGTAGTCCATGTTTCTTTCCTGACAGACTCACCCTACTCTTGGGCTACCGTGTGACGTCAGCATAACGCCTTGGAAACCACACAGTCTACAGAATCAGACCGCCCTCGCCACTTACCTTGGCTGGACAACCTGTCTTAATCTACTCGTCTGGAATCTCAGCACTTGCCTTAAGGACTGCAGGGTGGAACACGCGTGGAACTCTTGGCTTAGCACCAGGTACACTTGGTGCTCAGGCTACACGAGGCTGCAGCTAAGCTTAGCGTACAGCAGACTCTCCAGAAAGGCCAAACATGTCTCCTCTTTCCCAACTGTCTTGTGTTTGTCCTCCACTAATCTTGGTCCACTCCACATACATTCTGTTTCTCCTCGAGTACAGCCTGACCTAACTGAAAAATTCAACAGGACACATTTTGTCTTTTGACTTTATGTACCACAAGCTCTGGGGGAGATGAGGTCTTATATATGTTCCCCTGCTCCCCTCTTTTTTTTTTTTTTAAAGGAGAGAAAGCTTAGCTCAAACAAACACTGTGTGTGCAGTGCGCGTGCACGCGCACGTGTGTGTGTGTGTGTGTGTATGTGTGAAACCCACTATTTCTAGAGAATGGGCACAAACAGCAGCAAGGGCAGTTTCTTGTTATCCAGGCACTTTGTGGCCTCACACTAAGGTCCGGAGCTAAGGGCAGCATGTCAGAGGGCCAATCTCCAAACACTGATGTTGCTCACAGCTCAGCCAGCCAGGGAGGGACGAGTTAAGTACATTAGGAGTGGGGCCAGGGCTAGTCAGAGGAAACCCACATGGTAGGCATCCTAGAGTCCTTTAGAAAACTCACATCTTTAGTACACAACCCGAAACATGACCTAGAGGACAAAGTGGCTCAGACAACCAAAGGACAAGCAGTATTTGACTGTGGCACCGTGAAGGGCACAGCCACCCCGCAGCTGTCATTCTGGGCAGTGCTGGGACACTGTGCCTTCTCAGTGTTCCCCTGGTAATAACAGAGACAGTCCTGTCTGGAGCTGTGAAGGAAATCCTGGACCTAAGAAGGAGGGTCCTGCAGCATTTATGCATTTTTGTAGGATTTGCGATGATGTCTTTGGAGAGTGGCAGATGAGCTGGGTGGCGGGTGAGTGAGCAGGAGCATACAGCCTGCCTGTGGCTACACATTTTCCCACTTCCTAGGGATGGCAACTCACGCAGGAAACCCATCGTCAGCAAAGGGACGATGAATCAAACCTGCAGAAACGCACGTGTCTGCCGGCTGGGAAGGCGAAGGTGAGCATCGAAGGCACCACAAATGATTAACGCATTCCTTCAGCAAATGCTTACTGAATGCCAACTGCATTCTAAGCCCTGCACCACGGGAGACAAAGACGGATGAGATGTAGTCTGCCTGCTCCCTCCTGGAACGTCAGCTTCTGTGGGAACAAAGGCCTTCATAACACAGTGCAAGACGTGTACGAGGGGAGGAACCAGAGGGAATAGGGCCCAGAGGGGAACACACAGCAAGGCCAGGGAAGACCTTAAGTATGACAAGCTTTGGGGTGGAGAGATGGTTCAGTGGTTATACGTGCTTGTTGCTCTTGTAGAGGACCCAGATTCAGTTTCTAGCACCCCTGTCAGGAAGCTTACAACTGTCTGTAACTTACCAACTCCAGAGAATAAACATGCTCTTCTGGCCATCGAGGGCATGAGCAAACACTTGGCATGCACACACAGATGAACATATATACACATAAATAAAATAAAAACAGGTCTTCAGAAAAGAAAAGGGGGGGGGGCAGGCAGTGGTAGCACACACACGGGCCAGGTAGTGGAGGCAGAGGCAGCTGGAGCTCTGTGAGTTTGAGGTCAGCCTGGTCTACAAAGTGAGTTCCAGGACAGCCGGAGTTGTTACCCAGAGAAACTCTGTCTTGAATTAAAAAAAAAAAAAGAAAAAAAAAAAGAAAAAAAAAGGGGTAGTCAGGAGAAAACTGGAGTGTGGGAAAATGAGAAAAGGAGAAGAAGCCTTGGGCAGGGGCACCGAAGGCCTGAAGGCTGAAAAGGGAGATAGGGCTGTCCGATTCAATTGGCTAGACAACAGAGGGAGAAGGCGGGCTGGGGAAGTGATGCTGGGGATGATGCAGGGGCAAGGGAAATGGACGTGCTCCTGCCTGAGACACCCGTTAGGCTCTAACTATGGCAAGACTGCCTGAAATTCAGAGCAGCCCACTTACTGGAAAGGAAGCAAGAGATGCCCACTATGTGCACAGGGCTCCAGGAACCCAACACAAGCCTACCAGCTACATCTCTAGTGACATCCATGTGCAACTGTGAAATGCCAGGTTTTCTCAGCTGAACTCTGGTTCAGGTGACTTTCAAGTTCAGTGCTATGCTGTGAAGTGATGACACCAACTACAGGGTCTGGCTGGTCCCTGACTCCTGAGGCTAAACTTTGAATATGAGTCACACACAACCAAAGACTCCAGACCTATTAACTAGCCCTGTGCTCCATTTGTGCTTTAAATTTTGACTTACCTGTAGGGCCATATTATACAGGTCCATATTTCTACATTTTATGGCGGCCAGAATTTCAGGCCACAGTTTGCACCTGCCACACAGGAGGTGGTCACCTGGCCTTTTGAGACAAACTGACGCCATCCTAAACAAAGGGTCAGGATACACTAATGTCGCTTTGCTCCTTTTTTGTAATTCTGGAGATCGCCTGGAAAGAGATGTTAATTCAGTCTACGTGACAGAGCGGGCACAGATAGGAAGATGTGACAGAGCGCAAAGAAAGGTGTGGACATGACCAAAGTCATCCTCCTGGATACCTAGGAAACAGAATGCTAATGAATTTCCCCCTCAGTTTATGTTTTGGTATAAAGGCTGTTTGGAGAATAAACACGGGTGAATTTTCAGGATGTGAGCTCAGGATTTCATGAGGGATCTCTGAGAAACTCCCTCCCAATAAAGCTATGTGAGTTGTGTCTTTACCCTTCCCATGCCTCCCCTCCGGTCTGAGAAGTAATTTATGGTCCAGGCTGGTCCAGACCCTGACATAATGGTGCCTGGATGTGGGACTGATTGGTGAACCCCAAAAAACATGGAGAAGTGACAGGACGTCCGGAGGAGAACGTGAGAAAAAATTGCACCACAGGTGGATACATGAGTATTGAGCGCTCAGAAATAGAGAATAGAATTTAAAGAAGTGTAGAGAAGAGGGAAATTTAAATCAGGAGTAAAAATGTGTAAATAATAAGCTATATATATGAGATAAGGAAAGAGTATTCAGTTATGTATGTTGGCAGCTAAAGGAAGTTAAAGTGGAGGAGAAACAAAGGCAGAGATATTTAGAATCTGTAAGCGTGATACAACTTTTATCACTGCTAAATGGGTAGGAAAGGTGAAGGAAACACGGCATTTGGCTCAATAATCGCCTAAATTACCACTGAGATTGAGGCGCCAGGTGCAGGCGCAGTAGCCAGCTGAATCTAATCCACCTGTGGGTGAAAGGCAAGCAGGAGACAGAGTAAGTTTGGAGAGCAAATTTAACCCCACACAGTCAGCAGCCCAGAGTTGGCCAATAGAACAGAGGAGAGGATTCAGAAATTCTCCTAACTTTATGATTACAAGTTAGAATAAAAAAGATAGTAAGAATCGGCGCGGCTACACCTGCCAGAGCTTGTGATGGCATGCTACGTTCTCAAAGCAGCTACAATGGCAGACACCAGAGAGCCTGTAAACGTATCAGCCACTGACCT
>NW_004949096.1:30195957-30207250 GCF_000317375.1 Microtus ochrogaster
TGAAGTTTAAAGTCAGAGATTGTGATGCATTCAGAAGTTCCTTAATTGTACAGCATTTTAGGATTGTTCAGGCTATCCTGAGTTTTGTTTTCCTTATCAAGTTGAGGACTGTTCTTTCGAGGCCTGTAAAGAATTCTGCTATAATTTTAATTTGTATTGAATCTGAAGATTGCTTTTGGTAGCTATTTATAAAGGGTGATGTTTCTTTGATTTCTATTTCAACTTATTTATCATATGTGTAGAAGAGATGCATTTAGGGTGTTTTCAGATTCTGGCTATGACAAAAGAATTCTGCTATGAACATAGCTGAGCACATGTCCTTATGGTTGAGCATCTTTTGTGTATTGCTCAGTTTTAAGGTAGATTGTTGCCTAATTTTCTAAGAAATTGCCACACTAGAATCCAAAGTGGCTGTGCCAATTTGCACCCCCACCAGCATTGGAGGAGTTTTTTCTTTACTCCACAGACTCTTCAGCATAAATTATCAGCAGTATTTTTAATCTTGGTCATTTTTACAAGGATAAGATGGAATCTCAGAGCTGTTTAGATTTGCATTTCTCTAATGGCCAAGGGTGTTGAGTAACTTTTAGGTGTATTTCAGTCATTTTAAGTTCATCTGTTGAGAGTTTTCAGTTTAGGTCCTTACCATATCCCATTCTATAGGCTGATATTATGTCATGTTGACTATGTCCTTTGCTATACAGAAGCCTCTCAGTTTTAGGAAACCTCATATATTAATTGTTTCTCTCAATGTCTGTGCCACTGAGACTGTAATTTAGATGTGCCAATGCATTCAAGTGTACTTCTAACATTGTAGAGATTCAGTGTGGTTGGTTTTATGTTGAGGTCTTTGATTCATTTGGATTTCAGTTTTGTGCATAGAGGTGAATATGGAACTGTTTCCATTCTTCTACATGTTGATGTCTAATTAGGCCAGCATCATTAGTTGAATATGCTTTCCTTTTTCCATTTTCCTATCAGTTAGGCAGACTTGCAACTTAAGAGGAGCATAGTTTACAAACTTCTAATTAGATATACATTGGCTAAAGCCTTAATTATAATATTCTTATTGGGAGATCTTGAGCCACTAAGTAAAATTCTTAAAGGGAGCATCGAGCCAATTTCCAGTAGAGAGCTTATAGGAGCTGCCAAACAGGCACTCAAGCAGGTGGATTATAGATCAGCAGGTAGAGTATATAATCTGTAAGTACATTATATTAATTTTGATTCAGCCTTAGCAAGCATGTATATTAAATACAAAACTTATCCTACAGAAGTTTTGTAGAAAAACAGAATGGTTTTTATGACTACACCTTCCCATTTTGCCAGTTAAGATATTAAACTCTTAATTTAAAGCAGCAGCTTGTCTAATACAGAAGAGCAGGATGGAGTCCAGGAGATGTTTTAGCAGAGAACTGACTATGATCAATGTTTCTTTTACTAAGCAATAGATTAATTAATAATTTTAAGGTAGTGATTCTTAGACAATTGTGCTCGCTCAATTTAAAGGCCAGAGTAATAATCTTTTCCTAGCTGATTGTTGCTGCTATTCGCACAACTATATTTTGTTAATGTTATAGCTAAAGATCCCTGGAAAGATGTTATGCTAAAATTTTACAAAAGACTCTGCCAATGGAAGAACTGCATATATGGTTAATAATGAAAAGAAATTGTGGAGCATGCCATGGCTCCTTGAAAACAACTTAAAAGGATAAATGTTGCAGACAGATCTGGCATGGTGACACCAAGGTGACCTTTACTAAGGCAAGGTGAAAAAGCCCTTGCAATAAATTATAAAAAGACCCGGCCTATATTAATTTGGGGTCAAGGATGTGTTTGTGCTTTTTGCACAGAAGGAAAATAAAGCTGGATGAGATGACTGCATATACAGTAAAGGAGTGGCAGACCCGATGACATCATAGCTGATAAAGCCCCCATAGAGGAGTCAGAATGAAAGGAGTAGGAGAGGGGCCGTGGTCCAGTCTTCCCCGCCCCCTCAGAGAGGAGTCACTGATCATGAGATCTCCACTCTGCACTGCAGGGTACCATGCTGCTCTGAGGGACAGATGCTGAGCTGCTTCCAGACACTGGGGACACACAGACCCAGAGGCCCTGCTGCGTGATGACTACAATTTTCTGCAGTCTGAATCCCGTTTGCTTTGGAGCTGAGATGCAGACTGAACATCTGACTGTTTTAATCTCTGGGACTCAGAACTCATCTTCATTAAAATATTGGACCTGAGAACTAAGACCTAGGCTTTCCCCTCAGGGAAAGAAAGATTCAAAATAAGGAATGACTGAAGCCCCTCTTCACTTAAGAGGGGGGCAGCCTGAGGGCTTAACGGCTGCTCAGAGCCTGGAACTGGTATCTGACAGCAGCAATGTCACTGGGCTCTCATCCATCAGCAAAGCTTTTCCTGTCTTTTGATTAATATGGATGTAAGAAAATTGTGATATGTTAAATTATGGATTTATTGTTAACTCCCATTACAGAATTATGGCATTGACCTGATAATGTTTGTAACTGCTTATAAGATGTTGAGGAAAGTTTGTCGGGCCCTATAAATGTTTGGATTTAATTGTGGATTTATTGTTAATTATGGTATTGACCTGATAATGTTTGTAACTGCTTATAAGATGTTGAAAAAGGTTTGACACGCCCTGTAAATGCTTGGGTTTAATGCATATGTAAAGAATTTTAGATTTTGATACAATTTAAAATTTAAGATGTGCTCTAGACCATTTTCACCCAGGCGAGCCTCCTCTCCTTTAAATAGGAGACTATAGTCTTTAGGAGCACGATTATTCATAAAACATGATTATTTCTCCTGATAAGAAAGTATGGCTCCAAGATACAGAGCCCAAAGGTGTCTCTCTCCCTTAATCCCTTTTCTTTGCAGATATCAGGAGTCAGTGACGGGTTTGAAGCTCCTCCTCCCCAGGTGCCTAAGACAGGAGCTTGTATAAAAGATGCCTGGTTTCCAAAGATGGGTAAGTTTGGGTAAATGGAGAAATCTGTGCCTAGGACAGGTGTGATAATCTGTCCTGTTGCAGAAGTACAGGTTTTATTAAAATCAATAAGAGACAGTGGATTGTAGGGCCATATTATATAGGTCCATATTTCTACATGTATGGTGACCAGACTTTCAGGCCACAGTTTGTACCCACCACACAGGAGGTGGTCACCTGCCCTTTTGAGACAAACTGATAACATCCTAAACAAAGGGTCAGGATACACTAATGTCACTCTGCTCCTTTTTTGTAATTCTGGAGATCGCCTGGAAAGAGATGTTAATTCAGTCGAAGATGTGACAGAGCAGGCACAGATAGGAAGACGTGACAGAGCGGGCAAAGAAAGGTGTGGACATGACCACAGTCACTCTCCTGCCTACCTAGGAAACAGAATGCTAATGAATTTCCCCCTTGGTTTATGTTTTGGTATAAAAGCTGTTTGGAGAATAAACACAGGTGAATTTTCAGGATGTGAACTCAGGATTTCATGAGGGATCTCTGAGAAACTCCCTCCCAATAAAGCTATGTGAGTTGTGTCTTTACCCTTCCCATGCCTCTCCTTTGGTCTGAGAAATAATTTATGGTCTGGGCTGGTCCCAGACCCTGACACTTACCCGCTGCTTATCTGGGTCCACAAAACGAATCCCAAAGTAGTCTTTTTCAAGCAGGTTCAGGTGGTGGCAAAGGAGGTCAAACAGGTACTGGCCTTTGGCATCTCTCTGCAAAGAAAGAAAGCTCCATTGAGAAATGCACACTCTTCAGGGTGACTTGTGCATGTGTGGCATAAGAGGTGTGTGCATGTGTGTGCACACATATGCATTTGTGTGCAACTCTTTAGAGTGAACTGTGTGTGTATGCATGTGTGTGTGCATGTATGTATGAGTACATCTGTGTATTGTGTGCGTGTGTGTTTACATACACACATGGAATCTGAAACTCACTGACTTGGCCAGACTGGGTGGACAGCAAGCTTCTAGCACTGTGATAGCTCGCTTTTGATTTTGTTTTTATGATTCTAAGGATGATTTATGAATTGCATGTGGACATGAAGACAGTGAACACCCAGAAGTGTCTTCCATGGTGTCATGTTTCACATATTCTCTGGCATTTGGAGGCTTTTAGCACTTGGGACAAAGTCAACAATTTCCTACCACAGAGATATCAGAATTCTTGAATTCATCCACAGTTCTTCATCCCCATTGCCAAATTCCATAGGTCAAACCACAGCTGTCCTGCAGCTGGAATACTTCCTGAGCCTTCTAGTGCATTCTCTTTTCACTCTTGCCCTCCCTGCTTAGCCCTTCTTCACACAGTAACCAGAGTGATCATGACTTAGGTATCGTGCCTTGTTTGCTGAATAAGACAAGCACAGACTAAGCTACTCAAATGTACAAAAGAATATGCTATAAAGTTAGTTTTTATCCCCTCCGAGCCCCCATGGTCTTCCTAGGATCAGCCTGCAAACAGACTGTTATGTAATTGTCTATATATAGGTACATCTATAAGTATGGATATTGCCTCTTTTTAGTTATATATAATGCATTATATATAAAATGCATTTATACATAATGTATTTAAAAAGAGGCATACATACCCTTCCCTCATATATCTCATATATATACATATGTGTGTGTGTGTGTGTGTGTGTGTGTGTGTGTCTGTATTCCATGGTGAATGTGTGGAGGCCAGAGGATAATTTCCAGGAGTCAGCTCTCTTCCCACCACATGAGCCCAGGGACTGAAACCTGGATCATCCAATCAGGCTTGGTGGCAGGTCCCCTTATCTGCTGAACAATTTTGCTGGCCCTTAAAATACATTTATAACACATTTGCCTCTAGTACTGGGGATCCAGGGGCTCACACGCGCTCTTCCCCTGGGCTTCACTCTACACTTCAATTATACATACCATTTCTTGATTTTTTTTCAAACCCTTCTATAGTAGTCCACACAGCTATGTCTCAGAGTTTTCAACCACTGTAAACAGTCTAATGGACCTAATGTTATTCACCCAGGTCACATTAATGGAGACTCTTACTAATTTATTACAAACAATGTGACAGTGATCTTTAGTTACCCTACTCACTTCTGCTTAACCCACTCAGTGTCTTCCCAACTCTCAGAATAAAGCCCTAAGTCTGGCCAGAGCTGTAATGTCCTACATAGCCTAGTTCTTGCTTCTTTCGGAACCCACCAAATCTCTCTCCACCCCACTCTGACAACAGCCTTCCTGCTCCCGAGCAGGCTGAAGTTCTTTTGCTCCTGTGCCTTTGCATTCCTGCTTGGGACACAATTCTCGTAGCTCTCCTCGCCCTGCCATTCTGAGGTCCTGGTGCCAAAGCCCCTCTGCAAAGGGCCTAAGGATTGGCTGCCGCCTGAACTCTGCACCTTGCTTTCCTATTTATGTCCCTGGCGACACCCACAGCACTCGGTTATCTTGCTGACTTCTTCCCTTCTTTCTCTCTCGCCTGCTTCTTTTGTGCACCCTTCCCCAAAACTCAACGCAAGGTCTTAGGCAAGATGGGCAGGGCTTTATCGTATCTGTTGAATAAACTCTCAATAAAGAGAAGGTAGCCTGGCCGAAAGGTACATAAAATATAACTCAGACCTTCTACTTCCCAAGCCTGTCTGGGTACCCTTGGTAAGCCAGGAGGAGAATGACTTTCAGGTCACTGTAAGTCATATCTGGAGCCCTGCAAAGCTTCTGTCTTTGCAGCTGTCCCAAGTTGCTCTGCAGCTCACCTCAGATGCCCTTTGGTACACTGACCAATTGCCAATGTCTTGCAAGTGCCAAAGACCTGCAATCAGAGAAGGGCCTGGCCCTGCTCCAACAACAGGTACATTATTAAGATTTTCACGCAAGGCTCATTCTTCACCTCCTCTCTTCTGCTGGCTTACCCTACACTATGGAAGATCTAGGGCAGGGTCTACGTCTTCCAGCAAATGTCTTAAGGAGTTTATTCTTGCCAGGGCTGAAAGATGAGTACCTGGCAGCTTAAAGGAGGAAGCGATGTGGAGGTGCCCCCCTGGCCCCCGCCCTTCTACTGACAGATGCTCCCTCTTACAACACATTCTTGAAGCAGGAGCTTCCATCCTACACTCTGGTCTCCCAGCAGAAACAGGACAGAGATCAAGAGTCCCCCTGAGACTTCTGGGTGGCGGGTCACAAGCCAAGTCCTTAAAAGGATGCCACCAGCGGCAATTGTCTCTTGGGGCAGGGTCTGTCCACTCCTTCCTTGTTGTTGCTGTGGAAACGGGCTTACTATCCTAATTAAGGTCATCTGGGGAATGGGTGGGGAGAAAATGTGTTCAACTCAGCCCATGCAGCAAGGCCTACACTACTATTTCCCTCGGAGCGGCTTAATGGAAGAGAAGAAGCCGCTGGCAGGGTGTGTGTGTTGTTTTCGTCTTCTACCAACGTTATTCGCGCCACGGTAGTTACTGCCTGGTGAGCAGCTAGTCTGAATTCTAGTGGCCGAAAAAGCTCATTTCCAACCACACGGAAACCTGGGGTAGGGAAAAGCGGGAGACAAACGCTGTGTCACTGCTTACCCAGGAGAAACAGGCAGCTGTGCTAAGAGGTGATTGCCATTCCGTTGCAAAGCCAGAGCTCCAAGCCTGAGCCTGCTTAGCTTCAGGACAAGGAAGCCCAAGCAGAGCACCCAAGCCCCTGTCCCCAGCTCCCCTGGAGGGTAGTCTCTTCCCAAAGATGTTTTTGGGTCATAGTAACTTAATAAACACTCATTCAGAAGTAACTCTGTAGTTTATGAATCATAACAGCACACACATATTAAAAACAACGGTGCATGTAAGTGAAGGCTTTTATTCTCTCTGTGTGGTGCACAGGATGATCCGTGAGCCTCCGAGCACCCGTCCCCCCAGACAGCCAAGGATGGGAACACGGATGGTTCTGCTCCTCGGCATGCCTGATTCTGGGTCTCTGTTTTGACTATTCTTTCAAAGGGAACAGAGGCAGCAAGGAGAAAGGAAGCCTGGGCCAGTGATCCAAACCACTTAAGGTTAACTGCATTTTCTGCCTCATAATAAACAGCCTCGGGCAGAAGAGCACTTCACTGTAACCAATCCTGGATGGCATCAGGCATGGTGCATCCTGGTGGGGAAGCAGCATGTTGACAGCCCCACCCATGAACCTCCACTTTCTCCATCCTGAAGTCCAAACTAAAGGAGGCTTCATGAGGATGAATAACCATGACTTTCTCCATTCTGGGCCCCATGGGGTTAAACGAGAACCTTTATGGGCTCTCAGAGAAGGGGTAAGATGGAGGGAGAAGGCATTGATAAGATGGAGGGGAGGGGAGGAGTAAGATGGAGAGAGAAGGGGGGAGTAAGATGGAGGGGTTATGGAAAGAGGGCCCTGTGATTCCAAAGTATCAGTCCAGGCATGGGAAAATGGCACATGCAGACTAAGGAGCCTCATGGAAAAGGCGAGACGTGAACAAGTTGTTCTTCGAGGCCTGGATGGGAAAGGACAGGCACCAGGGATGGGACAGCTTTTGGCCACTATTCCAGCTTACATTTAAACTTTCTGCAGACTGAGGATTCCCCAGTTTCCTGGCCAGTGTCAGGGTCTGTGTGTCTGGGGTCTGCGCATGGATGCTGTGTGAAGGGTTTGCATGGCACAGAGGAACCAACGCATTAGTTCACCTTCGCAGGATGAGACACGTGAGTGGAGCAAAGTGTGACAGTTCCTGGTGCATTTTCTGCTTTCTGCCCTGGAGAACCACACTGTGCTGAGCCCAGCTATCTGCAGCAAAGCGAGTTTGAGGCCATGCATGCTGATAGCAGGGCCTCAGGTTTCCTAACCTTGGCACCCGCTAAATTCTTGTACATTTTCTTTGAAGTGGGGAACTTTTGCTGAGCTCTGGGCCCAGGAGCTCACTTTTCTGCGTTGCTATTAACCAACAAAACCTGTCCAGGAATTTCTGAGGCTGCAGCTAGAAGAGCAACTGGTTTACCAGGAAGTTCGAGCCAGGGGAGTGCCAGTGACTGTCATCTGCCAGTCATACTGTCTCACATGGGCTGCCATGGGGGTCAGGTGACCATGTAGCTCCTGGCAGAGTGGAAAGTCTGGCGTGGAGGGATATCAGAGTTCAGAGGGAGGGAAGATCGGTGCTCCTTTAGATATTGTTCTCACTTACCCTTAATACACACAGAAGCCCCTTTGCCTCACCCACCAGTATATGTGAAAACATCAAGAGCTGGGGTGATTCTCACTATGGCACACTGATCTAGGTAGGTTCATATGCTAGGTTCATGCCATGGAAACCCTGTTGGCAATCCTTGCTCAGGTCAGAGAACTGCTGAGGTCACAGATCTCATATGTGCATGCAGAGCCAGAAAACCCCGTTTAACTCATTGTGCGTTTGCTATGAGCTTAGCCATCAGAGAGCAAAGACTGCAGGTGTCACCAAACCCAATTCACAGGACGGGCTTTCCCTAACCCTGCTCTGCTGTAGCAGGGAGTCTGTTCCAAAACATGTGTCCTGGCCTCTAGACTCTGGTCTCTAGGAGGTGAAGATGGAGGTGGGCCACCCTCTGCCTCCCGCCTACATAGGACTCCTCAAGGCTTCCCAGTTCTACTGCTGTCTTAGCATTGCTTCCCGTCTCTCCTTGCTTTCCCCACTGGTTCCTGGGAGAGGATCCAACTACCTGCTTTGGGGAAGGGCAGGACAGGTCCACAGCAGGAAACCAGCCCTGGGAGAGGATCCAACTACCCGCTTTGGGGAAGGGCAGGACAGGTCCACAGCAGGAAACCAGCCCTGGGAGTTCAACAGTGGGTAAGCACAGGATGAAGCCCAGGTGATGTAAAGAGAGGAAGCATGTTGGATAAGTCATTTTCCCTCTGCGTCTGTTTTCCATGGACTAAATAATCTCATGTCCCATGAACACGCCTAGAGCCTCTGATTCTGTTAGGTGATAACAGTTATCATATTCTATGTTCATCTACTTTAAAAAGGCTTGTTTTAAGATTAATTTTAATTAATTGTTTGTTTTTTTTTGGAGTTAGGGCTTTATGCAATCCAGGCTCGCCGCAAACTGCTGATCGTTCTGCCTCAGCTCCAGGCAAGAGATATTACGCTTGAGTAGCTTTAACAATGTAGATGGTTAAGATATTTGTTACTAGGTTATGTAATTGAGAAGAAAAAACAAAACCTCAGGGCCATTGCCCAAAGTAAACACAAAGAACAATTAAGCAAAGTTTACTCAAGTCTAGAAACTGCCTCTATAGCAGGCTCAAGGCTGTGGGCACTATTCTGTGGCACTCCTATCCTGCAGGGGGTCTAATCACATTTCACGTGACAGATACAAGTCACCGTCACAAATACAAGACAGTACAAGGCACAAGAGGTGTCTCCCGTCCATAAATAACTCTTGGGCTTGGCCACTTACCTCCTAATATGCACTAGAGGAGGGGGCAGGATGACTCGGTCTTCGGAGCTCCAGGTTTACCCATGACCCAGCCTTCACAGAGAGCAGGTAGAGGAGCCTGGCTGGGCAGCGGGGTGAGTGCAAGAGCCCCTGCCCAGCAGGGTCACTGGCACATTCATGTCATCTCTGCAACTTCCAGCAAGCTTACAAACTCTGTGACTCCAGGTCTGCTCAGGCCTGCCTAGCAAGCCCGGATGAGATGTCATCACTGACGATGTCTGCCACTGCCTGCTGCCAACTGAATGTGACGTTATGTTAAGGCCAAAGAGTGACTGGAAACCGCTGGGGAAAACGCTCAACTGTTGGGTTCTGAGGGCTTCCTCGAGCAAGGCTCTAAATGACCACAGGCTCATGCAGATGCAGGGTTTTGAGATCTGCAAAAGTTACTTGGGGAAAGTGAACTTCTCTTTGGTCTCATGACACTCAGGGTACCATGGTCCTGTTATCTGTCACAGTCAGTGCTGCACACCTGCACTGTGACCTGTCACAGTGAGCACTCCACACCTGCACTGTGACCTGTCACAGTCAGTACTGCACACCTGCACTGTGACCTGTCACAGTCAGTACTGCTCACCAGCACTGTGATCTGTCACAGTCAGTACTGCTCACCTGCACTGTTACCTGTCACAGTGAGCACTGTACACCTGCATTGTGACCTGTCACAGTCAGTACTGCTCACCAGCACTGTGACCTGTCACAGTCAGCACTGCACACCTGCACTGTTACCAGTTACAGATCAGGTTGCTTTGGAAAGAGATTCTGAGACTGAGTTTACCTTGAAAGAAGTATTCTTGGGATCAATGTCCCATAGAAGGGAGAGAAAGTATGCTAGGGGACCAGAGAGATGCTAAGTTGCTGTGTAACCTTTCTGCTGACCTGGCTGTACTTTGGAGAGCCCTGGTCCTGAGGTGGCCCTTTGGTTGTTTTGCATTAAGTCAAGAAAACAGGCCTTGTATGTATTCTCCTAGAGCAGTCACTGGGGGATTGTGAGTGAAACAAAGTCCACCATGTCACTACCTTATCATAGGAGACATTTGGTAAACATTATTTTTAATCTTAACAATTTCACAAGGAAGGTTTCTATTAATTCCATTTTATAAAGTGGAAACTGAGGCTTAGCAAAGTAAAATACCCAGGAGTATACAACCAGCATGTGGGGCTCAAATCCGAGTCTGCCCTGTCCCAAGGCACACGTCTCTAATAGTGAGCACACACCCTGAAGCTCTTCAAATGGCCCGTAGAGGCAAACTATAGTGCTGTCTGTCCATGCAGCTGAGCTGGCTTTACAGTTCTGACGGTGGCTGCGTCTCTAAACATACACGCACACACACAGCCACTTATTCAATTCTTTTCTAAACTCGTTGACTCCTTTGGATCCGCACTCTCCTAACCATGTCAACTGGTCAGAACCATTTTTGCTGGAAGCAGGAAGACACTGGGCTTCTCTGTGAAGGCAGTGTATCAGCCACCTTTCTCCTTTCTGTGGCAAACACACCTGCCAACCACATAAACAAGGAAAGGCAAGCACGGTGGCAGGGGCCGAGGCAGCTGGCCACACTATCCCCAGTCAGGAAACGGATGAACGTGGTACTCAGCTTTCTCCTCCCTCCTATTTGGTTAGGATCCCATGCCATGGAATGGTACCCCACACCATGAAATGGTACCCCCTTTATTTAGGGTAGGACTTCCCATTTCAGTTATGTAATTTAGGATTTCCCTCACAGACATTCTCTTTGGTGATTCTAGAATTCTAGACCCTGTCAAGTTGACAGTCAGTATTAACCATCATAAACGCACAAATGGAGATGTCTTCAAAACCTATCCCCCTCCCCC
>NW_004949096.1:30207350-30213546 GCF_000317375.1 Microtus ochrogaster
CATGCAGATGCAGGGTTTTGAGATCTGCAAAAGTTACTTGGGGAAAGTGAACTTCTCTTTGGTCTCATGACACTCAGGGTACCATGGTCCTGTTATCTGTCACAGTCAGTGCTGCACACCTGCACTGTGACCTGTCACAGTGAGCACTCCACACCTGCACTGTGACCTGTCACAGTCAGTACTGCACACCTGCACTGTGACCTGTCACAGTCAGTACTGCTCACCAGCACTGTGATCTGTCACAGTCAGTACTGCTCACCTGCACTGTTACCTGTCACAGTGAGCACTGTACACCTGCATTGTGACCTGTCACAGTCAGTACTGCTCACCAGCACTGTGACCTGTCACAGTCAGCACTGCACACCTGCACTGTTACCAGTTACAGATCAGGTTGCTTTGGAAAGAGATTCTGAGACTGAGTTTACCTTGAAAGAAGTATTCTTGGGATCAATGTCCCATAGAAGGGAGAGAAAGTATGCTAGGGGACCAGAGAGATGCTAAGTTGCTGTGTAACCTTTCTGCTGACCTGGCTGTACTTTGGAGAGCCCTGGTCCTGAGGTGGCCCTTTGGTTGTTTTGCATTAAGTCAAGAAAACAGGCCTTGTATGTATTCTCCTAGAGCAGTCACTGGGGGATTGTGGGTGAAACAAAGTCCACCATGTCACTACCTTATCATAGGAGACAAACATATGAAAAGCATTCTGTAAGTATTATCATTTGGTAAACATTATTTTTAATCTTAACAATTTCACAAGGAAGGTTTCTATTAATTCCATTTTATAAAGGGGAAACTGAGGCTTAGCAAAGTAAAATACCCAGGAGTATACAACCAGCATGTGGGGCTCAAATCCGAGTCTGCCCTGTCCCAAGGCACACGTCTCTAATAGTGAGCACACACCCTGAAGCTCTTCAAATGGCCCGTAGAGGCAAACTATAGTGCTGTCTGTCCATGCAGCTGAGCTGGCTTTACAGTTCTGACGGTGGCTGCGTCTCTAAACATACACGCACACACACAGCCACTTATTCAATTCTTTTCTAAACTCGTTGACTCCTTTGGATCCGCACTCTCCTAACCATGTCAACTGGTCAGAACCATTTTTGCTGGAAGCAGGAAGACACTGGGCTTCTCTGTGAAGGCAGTGTATCAGCCACCTTTCTCCTTTCTGTGGCAAACACACCTGCCAACCACATAAACAAGGAAAGGCAAGCACGGTGGCAGGGGCCGAGGCAGCTGGCCACACTATCCCCAGTCAGGAAACGGATGAACGTGGTACTCAGCTTTCTCCTCCCTCCTATTTGGTTAGGATCCCATGCCATGGAATGGTACCCCACACCATGAAATGGTACCCCCTTTATTTAGGGTAGGACTTCCCATTTCAGTTATGTAATTTAGGATTTCCCTCACAGACATTCTCTTTGGTGATTCTAGAATTCTAGACCCTGTCAAGTTGACAGTCAGTATTAACCATCATAAACGCACAAATGGAGATGTCTTCAAAACCTATCCCCCTCCCCCCAAAAAACCCAAAGCCCAGTTATTCAGGCAAAACTGTTTGAGGATTTTAAATAAAGAAATATGCAGCATTTGAAGCCAAATTGCTTACTTTTTAAAAGATGTGTGTGTGTGTGTGTGTGTGTGTGTGTGTGAGAGAGAGAGAGAGAGAGAGAGAGAGAGAGAGAGAGAGAATGATTGTGTGGCACATGTACATATAAGGGCAGTTTCTTCTGGAGGCCAGAAGAGGGCGCTGGATCCCCTGGAGCTGGTGTTATTGGTGGCTGTGAGCTTTCCTGTGTGAATGCTGTGAGCCAAATTGAGGTCACCTGAGAAAGCAGCATATCCCTTTAATTGTGGAGCCATCTCTCCAGCTTTTCTGGCGGGGAGAAGTTTTCAAAACAAAAAAATTTAAATTATTGCAAATAGATATTAGTTGTTACCAGTCCCAAATCCCGCAGTATGGGTAGCCGAGAAGGTAGCTTAACACGGAGCTGTACACAATCCTCCAAGCACCCCAAGGGTTGTTCTTAACCCTCATTCACACCCGCACATCTCGCTCACCTTCAGCACTGCCTGCCTGGACCAAAGTTATCAAGCCTTAGCCGAAAGACGCTGCCGAGTTGCGCTAAGGGCAAGTTCCTCCCCAGGAGCATTTTCCACGTCATTCTTGGGCGTGCTCTTTTTAACTTGTCAAAGATTCTTAGAAAAGCAGTGACCTCAAGCCAGTAAGATGTCAAGTGGACAGACTGGGGTCTGGGGCAGCCTTTGAAGTGCAGCGCAGACACCATCAGACTCCAGGGAGAATTCTGTCTTTCTGCCAGATAGACTCTAGCGATGAGGACGGGACCATTCTCACAATTTTCCACTGAACAGAGGACCAATCTCTTTTCAGGCAAGGGAAGAATCTCTTTCAAGCTACAATGGGATGGAAGTTGCCGTAACAGAAGTATGGAGGAGGAGTAATGTCACCTAAAGGAACCCACAAAGGAGGCTGAGCACCGAGAAGGCACAGGAACCTGTTGGCTTCAGAGTGGATGGACAGCACAGGGAACAGCACATCAAAGGCAGGACATGTTCTAAGAATTTAAGCTAAACGTTACGAGACAACGAGGTGCTATGGCTGATCAGTTTTGAGGGGTAGACAAGGGTGAGGTGGTGGAGGGTGACGTGTGCCTTGATCACTGTATTGCCAGTGATGGGAATGGGTGGAAGGATTTTAACCAGTTACTTTTAGAGACTATGTGAATTATAGGCAGTGGGATACTTTCAATGAGGAGATGAGCAGTACGGATAGAGACATACCCAGACAGCAGAACATAGAGTATTCACTGAGAAGGGAGTTACAGAAGAGTCAGCAACGGAGAACAATTTCCTCTCCGAGGAGTCTGCGAGAACAGGTTGAGAAAACCTTTAAATTGAGCATTAGCACAAAGACTTTGATGAATGGGTCATTGAATACCAACTTAATTAAGGAAATAATTAAGATTTCTTAGATCATTGACTTATTTTTAGAGCACACTGTTTTGCCAAGTCCTATCTTTGAAAAAGTGTTTGCTAGAATACATTTCCTTCTTGAAGTTACTAATACTGCAGCTAATTATCAAAGCATAGAAACCATGTTTATGTAAATAGAGTCCTAGACATTTCTATGTAGCAGAGTGAGGCCTCACTATATAGCCGTGGTTGGCTTGAAACTTAATGTGTAGACGAGACCGGTCTCACACTCACAGAAATCCTCCTGCCTCTGCCTCGCAGGTGCTGGGATTAAAGGTGTGCCACCATGTCCAGGTTATTATTTTTAATGTAGTAAATTAAAGACTGGTCTTGTAGCTCAGAGGAGGAATACTTACCTAACATTTACAAGGCCCTGGGTCTGATTCTGAGTAACACACATACACACACTGATCCTGAGTAACACAGACACACACACACATTGATCCTGAGTAACATACACACACACTATACACACATACACTGATCTTGAGTAATACACACACAGATCCTGAGTAACACACACACATTCTGATCCTGAGTTACATACACACAGATCCTGAATCATACACATGCACACATACACATGCACGAGTGTAATGAATTATATCTAACAAATACAATTCTAAGTTTGCTTTTCCCAGAATGACAAACAGGACTGAAACCGAGTCCGAGTCTCAGTGATAACCTTCTATGAGTTAGTGACCAAACGTTTTCACACTAAACAAGGCTCTGTACAGAAGCATTGCCTCCTGGTAGCTGGGGGCTGGATTAAAAAGGCAGGAAACCCTGTCTTGAAAAACCAAAAAAAAAAAAAAAAAAGCCAGCTGTGGTGGTGCAGTCCTGAATCCCAGCACTCCGGACTGAGGAAGGAGAACGGGGCTCCACGGGGAGTGGGAGCCGGTCTCGACATAACACAACAAGAAAAAGAAGTGTGTTAGAGAGGATTGCCAGTGCTTGTGCGCTGACAGATTAAACACAGAAGCTGTATTCTGTCCTCACTTTTAGGTTGAATTTCTCCCAAATCCATTTCCGTTTTCATTAGCTGAGGGACACTGGGAAATGTGGTCACACATATTTATCTATGCACTGATGGAGTTTTACAAATTACAGCTGCCGGGAATTCATGATTTAAGGACGTATGAAGGTCAAGAATATGGAAGTCCAACTAAACCCTGAACTGATGGCCTTAAAGACCAGAGTCTCTAGACAAACGCCCCCAACCCCCTCACACAGCAATCTCGTACCAAGGCTCCCGCTGAGCCGCGAACACTTCCAACTGCAGCGACTGAAGACTCATTATGAGATCCAACTACGCGCTTTCCAGAGTCCACGGGGCTTTGATAGTCTAAATTTAGGCTTGCTTAATGGAGTGGTTACTATAGAAAACATTTTTGTTGGAAATCTAAGATGCATTTCCCCCTCAAATACTTTACTCATCTGGAACAATGGGCTGAACTATTTATAATGAAATGAAGTGTTTGTTACTCTTGGTGATTATATATATAGTAAAAATATAAAATATTCATGAATAATTAGGCATTAATGAAGACATACAGTACATATTTATGAATAACAGCGCTCCACAAAAAAGAGGACCTTACTATTAAGGACTGGGGCTGGGGATATAACTGAATGCTAGAGTGTTTGCCTAGGATATGTGAGGTCCTAGGTTTGCTTCTCAGAACCACAAAAAAGTCCACGTGTCTATGTGCATGCGTTAAGTAGACCCAGAATTTTTTAATTGTTTTTACTGAGCTATATATTTTTCTCCCCTCCCCCTTCCCCCTCCTCCCCTTCTACCTTCTCCCATGGACCCCATGCTTCCAATTTACTCAGGAGATCTTGCAGACCCAGAATTTTAAGACCATAGATAATCTTAGAATCTTTTTTTTTTTCTTTCCAGGGATCATGGGACTTTGATGATCTAAATTTAGGCTTGCTTAGTGAAGTGGATTTACTTTAGAAACCATTTGAGATAGGATCTTGTACTGTAGTCCAGTTTGGCCTGGAACGCACTATGTAGTCTAGGCTGGCTCTGGACTAGCAGTGATTCTCTTGCCTCAGCTTCCCAAGGTTGTCACACTTGTCAATCCACCCTAGCATTGAGTGAATTAGCATCCTCCCAAGTTCATGTCCAGGTAGACACCTCAGAATATGCACTTATTTGGAAATGAAGTCTTTACTAATATTAGGTCAAATGACACCATATTGGGTCAGGGTAGGCTCTGATTCCAATTTCTATCCTTCAGAGAAAGCCATGTGGAGTCACAGGCAAGGACAGAGGGCATACAGCGACACAAGGACAGGCAGAGAAAAGCCATAGCATGCCATCACGTCCTTCAGAGGAACCCTGGTCATGCTGGCATCTTGATCTTGAGTTCTAGACTCAAGACCTGTGGGAGGACAAGCTGATGCTTTGTCAATCTGCTCAGCTTGTGCTCATCCATCCTGGCGCAGGCCTAGAAAGCAAGCGCAACCTTTCCTTAAGGTCAAAGTCCTTTGCTGGCTGGAGCAATAGCTGCTCTTCCAGAGGCCCTGGGGTTTGATTCTCAGCACCCACAAGGCAGCTCACAACTGCTTGTAATTCTAATTCTAGGGGACCCAAGCCCTCTTCTGGCCCCCAGGGACACCAGGCACACATGTAGTACATGTAGACAAAACACCCCACATTAAAAAGCAAAAAGTCCTGCTTTGAAAAACGTTCTTTGCTAAAATGTTGGATGTCACTGGAGAGATGATTTTGCCCCTGAATACAAAGAACTAGAAAGAGTATTAAACAAATGCCAAAGCCGCAGTCAGTTGTAAATGAAGGGGTGAGTGAAGACCAATCAGGGTCGTCACTGAACTAAAGAATAAGGACACTGTTTTTTCCCTATTACATGAGAACATCTTTACAAATGGGATACTTGAGCCCATTTTAATGGCTGCCACGCTCCCACTCTCCACTCACTGTAAATAAACTAGTAGAAAAAACCGTACAACAGGGTGGAGCCACAGCCAAGGCTTGCACTTTGGATGTGTTGGAGTGTACAACGATGACTTCTTATGACATTGACCATCAGTCACAGCAGACAGAGCAAAGCTTCCTCCTCTTAAATATCCTTCCTAAGGTCACCCTTCCTCTGACGGACTCTCTCCTACTCTACTCTCTCAGTGCTCTCCGGTCATCCTCATCCTCATCATCTCCATCACCACCCTCCTCCTCCTC
>NW_004949096.1:30214842-30219877 GCF_000317375.1 Microtus ochrogaster
GATCTCACGGTTTCTCCATGAGCGCCTATGATCTCACGGTTTCTCCATGAGCGCCTATGATCTCACGGTTTCTCCATGAGCGCCTATGATCTCACAGTTTCTCCATGAGCGCCTATGATCTCACTGTTTCTCCTGTCATGTTTACGAATTCCCATACATGTAGAAATAATATGAGAAGGGAAGCATGCTTAAAGACGGCAGGATCTGAGCTCTATGCTCCAGGCATTTAATTTACACACATTATCTCTAAGCATCTCCATTTTCCAGATGAGGACGTTCATCTGTTTCCACTCCAACACACGGCCTCTGTGGCAATTCTACTATATTAATGTAAACTGCTTTGGAAACCATGGCAAAGAGGTCTGGGCATACTAGGAGAGGAGGCTGGATGGTGCTGTGTGCTCAGGAGAGGAGCTTTGGGGGTGCAGTGGTTGAAGGGAGGGGTTTAAAGGGAGAGTCCCTCTAAGTGCTGGCTGTGGGGACCCGCAGACAGAGTGATCTCAGACTTCTTGCTCTCTTAACCTCCTTCTCCTACAAAGTAGTCTCACAGCATCCTGCCCATTCCTCAAATACCCCAAGCTCATTTTAAAGATAGACACTCCAAATACTGGCTTGGTTAATTCATTTACCGAAGTTAATTAAGGGAGCTACGTTGGAAGTCCTACAGGCAATTCAGTCTTTAAACCTTGAGTAATACAATTTCCAACACTAAACCGCTCTTCTCTGTTTCCTCATCAGCTAGAAAAGTATAAGCTTTTAAATTCCCTGAATAGCCTGTCAGCTTGGTCCAATGGGAAAAGAAACCCTTCTTCTATCTGTAGAAGCGACTCCATTTAAAGTTGTTACTTGTTCTAACTCGCCTTCTATTGTTCTGACAACACCATGACCTAAAGCAACTTAGGGGGGTAAAGGACTTATTTCAGCTTACACTTCCAGGTCATGGTTCATCACTGGAGGAAGTCAGGGCAGGAACTTGAAGCAGAAACCACAGAGGAATGCTGCTTGCTGACTTGTTGGTCAGTTCAGGCTCAGCTCACTGTTTAATACAGTCCAGAACCTCCTGCCTGGGGAATGGTGCTGCCCACAGTAGGCTGGGCCCTTCTCCATCAATTAAGACGATCTCCCCTCCCAGACATGCCCATAGACCAGTCTGATCTGGACAATCTTTTAATGGTGTCTCCCTTCTTAGGTGAGTCAAGGCTGTGTCAAGTTGACAGTTGAAACACAGCTTGACAGATAGTTATATCTATCATTTTATGACAGTCCGAAAGCATGAAACCTTAAATGCTTTTCTTTTAGCTAACATTACCTAGGATTGGCTGGTCGATATTTACACTGGTTCTGAGAATGTACATGAAGAATACTAGTTAGGAAGCATACTTTTGGAAGATTACAAAAACCCGTGTGTGGATTCAAAATTTTCCATGTATTCTTTGTTTCTAACTCTACATATTCAGAGGCTATGATCTCAATTTCACTCTGATAAACTTCGGTTAGAAAAAAAAACCTGACATTTGAAACTGTCTTCCTTTATGATTTATGCACTGTAAATTGTTTATAGAAAAAATTTACAAAAGAAAAATCCATTTTAAATTTTATTTTAATTAATTTTTTTTTAAGACCCGGTCTCTCTGTGTGAACTCACTATGAAGTGAAGTTGGCCGCAGATTCCCAGAGACCCACCTGCCTCTGCCTCCAGAGTGCTGGCATTAAAGATGCCTGCCATCACACCTAGCTCTAAATTTGATTTTATTTATTTATTTTTTTCCATTTATTTATTTATTAAAGATTTCTGTCTCTTCCCCCGCCACCGCCTCCCATTTTCCTCCCCCTCCCCCAATCAAGTTCCCCTCCCTTGTCAGCCCATAGAGCTATCAGGGTTCCCTGCCCTGTGGGAAGTCCAAGGATCTAAATTTGATTTTAAAAGCATGGTTTTTATGATCTCTGGCTGCGGTGGTTCGAAAGAAAATGCTCCCACAGGCCCATAGGGAGTGGCACTGTTAGGTAGGTGTGGCTTTGTTGGAGGAGGTAAGTTACTAGTGGGTGGGCTTTGAGGTCTTAGAAGCTCAAGCCAGTTCACTTCCTGCTGCCTGCAGATCAAGATGTAGAACTTCCAGTTCCCTCTCCAGCACTATGTCCGTCTGTATGCCGCCATGTTGCCACCACGATGATAATGGACTGAACCACTGAACTGTCAATCAGTTCCAGTGAAATGTTTCCTTTTATGAGAGTTGCTGTGGTCATGGTGTCTCTTCACAGCAATAAAAAATCTTAGGTAAGACCCTGGTTTTAGGGAAACTTCAAGGACTGGGGAGGTATTAAAAACAAAAAGAAAACTGGATGTGGAGGCACACACCTTTAATCCCGGCACTCAGGAGGCAGAGGCAGGTGGATTTCTGAGTTCAAGGCCAGCCTGGTCTATAGAGACAGTTCTGTGACAGCCAGAGTTACAGAGAGAAACCACATCTCGGAAAAACAACCCTGCCCCCAGAAAACAACAACAGCAAAAACAGACAGAAGAATGAAGAAAAAAGATGGAGGAGGGGCTATCATTTACATCACTGACTGAGGTGTGACAGTCGGAGGAGGGAGGACGGTCATTCGGGAAGGGAGCACAGTTGCACATTAAGAGAAAAGCTGTGCTTCTCATAAGGTCAATTTCAGTCATTGCTGAGGCAGAAGCAGCTGAAACACACACAAGTTAACATGTAACTCAAGCCTTTCTCCATCTAAAACTCCCCCAGTATGTAAAACTTTCTACCCTAGAAGGTGACAGCTGACAAGTGGCCATGCTAACGATGTTAAAATAGCTATCCTTGGGCTTCTCCTCCCCCAGGTGGACATGCTGACGAGGGGTGGGAGAGAAGCAGAGCTAATCTCTGGTCGGATGAGCACTAACTATGCGTCCAGTGTGGTGCACGCGAAACTCAACTGTCACAGCATCCTTCCGAGGCAGGTGCTATCGTAAAAACTGCCTGATGGAAAAGAAGGAATAGAAAAGACGATGATGTTCACAGTAAGTGACTGAGCCGGCTGACCACAGACCTGAATACATCACCACTGTGTCATAAGGCGTTTCCCAATGTCGACAAGGTTAAGGGGTTGAAAGGGCACGATAGGAATAGCTGGCGGGTGCCTGGGAAATGTGTTAGGGTACAGCAGGACCCCTGAGGGGCACCAGTGTTAGTTTTCACCACTCACCCTTATTTTTAAGCCACGGAGAGGAAAAAAAAAATCCTTTCAAATATAAACGCGTCAAAGAGTTAAAAATCTGTTTGAATTTCTGACAAGTTCACTCCATGATATTAAAATTTCCACTGAATGTCAAACTCTCCTTGAGGGGAACATTTCAGTAACTTGGTGTCTGAATCATGGACCAATTGTGAGTGTAACTTCTAAAACAGTTTCCAGAAGGAAGGGGGGCTTTTCTCAAAGTATGTATAAATACTCACACACAGCAATACTCTCCACATAGATATTCCAAGCCAGGTTCCCATTTTTAGGGTCGATTTATATGCAACCAGCTCAAAGACTTCTCAGAAAAGGACAGGCCTACACTGTCCCCCAGCTAACATCCATAGAGTAAAAGTTCTCATCCGTTTTCCAGGCACGACCCACTCTCCAGGTTCAGGTCCCGGTGAGTCACAGGCAGATCTTCTGAGGACCCCAGAGGCTGCAGACGGTGGTTGAGGGGGAAATGCTGAGAATGTCCACAGTCTGCTACCTTAGTCTCTTGGCTCAAATTGCACTGGGAGTGGGTGGGTAAAAAAATCTGGAATTTTGGGACCTTTTCACAGGACACTTCGCTTTACAGAAGCAGCAGCACGTGGGAGTCGGGGCTTCACCTACCCACAGGCAGAGAGCTCAGCACGGCCCACACAAGGTGTGTCACGGGCCTCTAAGCTTGCCACTTGGGGGTCCTGGATGCATGCCTGGAAGGGCCCCACAAAACTTCATGACATCTCCAGGGTCAGTGCAAGCCCCATACTTCCTCCTTCCCCCCCTCCCTCTTACACTCAGGGTTCACACGAGCCCCCTTTCTCAATGGCCTGCATTGCCCCTCACTTTTCTAAACGGGTCTCCAGGCACCCTTAGCTTTCATTATCCCCACTAGATCGAAAGCTCCCTTCAGGTAAGACTCAGCCCTCATGGAGCCTTGTTGGTAGATGCTCACACAGGAGACTTGAAGCGTTTCTAGAATAGGGTCTCTGGGAGCCGTCTGCAGCTCCGTGGAACATGGAAGGTTGTGCAGGCGTCATCTGGGCCTCGGCGGATCATTCCTTGCCCACCACTGGAGCTGTCAGATGGCTCTGCAGATGTGATGGTGTTTCTGTGTAAGTCTGTTTGTGTACTCTCTACCCTCCCTAAGGTGAAGCAATGACTGTCTAAACACACATTAATCATGCATTAGAAGTCTCAGTACAATGCTCAGGAAAATATCGTGGACACAAGGCATCCATTACAGACAGAAGTGATCTCTCACGTCTTGCTGTGTACATATTTGGAGAGTAAGTGCACTCCAGGGAGCTACACTTACTTAAAGAAAAAAAAAAGAGGATGGAAGAGAAAAAAGGCATTTGCATGCTTCCTGGGCCCCAGAGCTTAGGAGGAACACTTGCCAGGCAGCCAGGAGCTTTGGATTTTACTGGTCATCATGATGGATGAGCTGCCCAACACAAGCATCTCTCAGTTTTCTCAGTGTGCTTAGCTGTGCCTCCTTTCCTTCCTAGTATACAGGGAGGCTAGGGACTTCGACACTGTTCCCAGCAGGCTCTGGCTACAGATGCAGGTTCCATGCTAGGGGCTCTCGCCTCTTCCAGGGTTAGGGCAGCCTTTGGAAGAATCTTCAGCTTAGAGGCCACATGTGAGAGACAGGCTTCTAGATGAGGAAGATGGGAGATGTGGCGGGAACTCAGTGTGGCCAGGGCCCGTGGGTAACTCACTGGGTAAGAGCACTTGCTACCAAGCCTGACGACCTGAATTTGATACCTGGAAACCATGTGGTGGAAGAAGAGAACCAATTCCCACAGTTACC
>NW_004949096.1:30220207-30236266 GCF_000317375.1 Microtus ochrogaster
CACACACACACACACACACACACACACACACACACACACACACACACACACTAGTGCCAGGCCCTTGGGGATGCAGATTCCATACCTCCTCCCCGCTGAGGTAGGCATTCTTGAATACAGATGCGGCCACTGCGTTGGGCAGAGTCAAATTAAGAGCATTATCAGTTAAGCCTCTAAATGATAACTTTATCTAAATGACACAGACCAAGGCCAAGTGTTCACTGGATAAATCCAAGTCCAGTGTGGGCACAGCCTAGGATCTGGCACATTGAGATGGTGAAGAGAACGCCAACTACTGGGCATAGCTGGGACATCTTAGAGCAATCTCCAGATTGCTGGGCCCGAGAGAGAAGCCCGAGTGTCTAACAGCCCAAGGCATCTCTCTCCATCAGTTTAGTACTAATTGCAGGCAAAGTCCATCTTGACCTTCATATAAACAGAAGTTGATTGCACTTTTGAAAGCACAGAGCATTCTGGAAACGTGTAAGAATGTATGAAGAAAACACTAGGAGAAAAAAAAATCAAGTCTCAGCATTAAGGAGCTAAGGTTAGCTCAAGAGTTTTTCTTTTTCCTCTTAGTTTCTAAATGTTCTGTGCGTGGCACTCTTTTTTGTTTATTATTTATGTATGTGCACACATGCGTGCCTTCATGCCACAGCCCACGGATGGAGTTAGAGGACAACTCTGGGGACTGATTCTCTCCTTACACCCTATGTGGGTTCTAGGATTGAATCCAGGTCCCTGGCTTACATGGTAAGGGCCTTTACTTACTGAGCCATCTTATTGGCCAGTGTGATAGTTTTTAAGAGCAAAAAATATTTTATGCAGAAAATCATTCATAGTGCTCTGAACGTCAAATATTAAACAGTTTATGCCATGGATAATTAAAAGTAGATTTCTGAATCCCCCACTACCAGATGAGGTAATGTGTGACCTCAGATAGTGACGCGCCATGAGATGGTGTTGCCTCTCTGTGCTTCTGAGGATCAGGCTGTATGAATAAACTGTTCAGAATGGCTCTCCTCTCTTGTGGGGAGTAGCTGAAGGGATAGGCCTGCCACCTCTTTGAAAACAAAGAAATGACAGCTCATGACATCTACTTTGCCCAGGCCTGTCTCCCATCTTGGATGGAGACTATGCTAACTGGATCCCGTGAAGCGTGTTCTCTGGGCTCCAGTCTATACATGCGCCCGTGCACCTGTGTGCTTCCATGTTTGCTGGGGTGAAACTCCCAGAGGGCCCTTTCAAAGGCAGCCGTGCAGCTCCCCCGGGACGGGTCCAAATCAACGGGCAACCTGCTCTGCACAGCCATCAACCTCCTCACCAGGAGGGACGATCTGGAGCAGCCTCATACCGCCTTTTCATCGTGCCCCACATAAGCAAATGCCACACTAAATATATATCCCACATGCACTATTACCGGGGAGACAGAGCAACCGTGGCATTTATGCTCAGGCCGGTGTTCTGTTGTATGGATTACAGCTCAACTCTAATGAAATGATTATTCTCTACCACAGCCCAATTTTCTCTTATACCATTTTAATGAGATTCCGCCCAGTGTCACACAGGGGTACTGATGTAATTACACTGCACAACTCTGCCAGCCAGGAGGTAATGCAATCTCCTTATCCAGGTATTGTAAACCAGTAGCACCTCTGCAGTCCGTCCCCCTTGGTACACTGCTGCGGTCGGGAGCGTTTGGGAGCACAGCCATCATGCAGAGGGCTTGCTTGGGCAGCAGAGCCGTGGTACTGCACACTGGCTCAGGGGTGAACATTCGGCTTCCTGAGATCCAGAAAGTGCCACATGCAAAGAAAGGGAGCCTGCAGGTTCTGAGTTGGGACGGCTGATGGGACGTGGGTAGCTGCTGTGCAGCCATGCAGCTTACTGCAGCCTGTCAAGAGTTGCAGAAAGGCAGCTTGGCTGCAGCCTGAGGATAGTTCATCTGGGAAGGAAAGTCAACCGGAGAAGGGGGATGGAGACAGAAGAGTTTTGTACCTTAAGGATACTGTAAGTCAGCAGAAATTAGAATAAAGGAAAACAACACCCACAGCAGAGAAAGGCACTTTTCTTCTGGGCTGGAGAAGCTGTATAATTAGGAAGGGGCTCTGCCCTCCCGCTGCGGGTCCTTCATCCAGTAGTTTTCTAAGAATGATTTTCTTCTCTTCCAGCAACTTTGTTTTAGACTCTGAGGGGAAGATGCTCTTACCTGTCCCCAAGGGCTCTGAAATTTAAAACCACAGCCCAGGGCCTTCTCTGCCAGGCCTGTGCAAGGAAGGAGTTAGGAGGACACAATTGTATGGATTTTCTTTCTTTCTTTCTTTTGGTAAAGATTTTATTTATTATGTTTACAACAGTCTGTTGTCCCTGTATGCCTGCAGGCCAGAAGAGGGCGCCAGATGGTTTTGAGCCACCATGTGGTTGCTGGGAATTGAACTCAGTACCTCTGGAAGAACAGTCAGTGTTCTTAACCGCTGAGCCATCTCTCCAAGCCCCCCTAGGGTTTTCTTAAGGAAGCCTAACTGGACAGAACCTGCCAGGCAGAGCTTGAGAAAGGACCACACACCACAAAGACCTCACTGGCTGCTTCTTGGGAGTTCTCTGTGGAAGCATACCCATTTGCTACTGTGTGGATACAGGGGGTAATCCTACTGTGGTGGTTTAAATAAGAGTAGCTCCCAAAAGCTCAAATTTGAATGCTTGGTCACCAGGGAGAGGCACTATTAGAAACGTGTTGCAGTCAACAAAGCTGAAAGGAGTTGGAGACCTGGAGAGTGCTTTGACAGCAGACACAGAGACTCAAGTGTCTGCAGTCGGCCCATCTGGTGTCAGGTCTTTCTTGGATTCAGTATTTCCTCTCTATCTTCTCTTTCCTCCCTTTTGGAATGATAATGCACAACCTGCGTATGTTGAAGTATGTGATCTGCTTTTTGATTTCGATTTTACAGGGGGTTACAGTTAAGAGTTTGTCATGAGTCTTTCAGAAGAGACTTTGAATTTGGGACTTTTAAATAGTGTTGAAACTGTTATAGACTGCAGGAACTTTTGATGTGGGACTGAATACAGTTTTGCATTATGGTATGGCTACAAGTCTGTGAGGACCAGGGGTGTGGAATGTGGTGGTCTGAATAAGAATGGCCTCTATAGGCTCATAGATTTGAGAGCTTGGCCACCACGGAGCAGAACTGTTAGGAGACACGGCCTTGTTGGAAGTATGTCACTCGGGTGGCTTTGAGGGTTCAAATGATCAAGCCAGGCCCAGTGTCCCTCCCTCTCTTCCTGCCTGCAGATCTGGATGTAGAACTCCCAGCTCCTTCTCTAGTCCCATGTCTGCCCGCATGCTACCATACTGCTCTCCATGATGACAGTGGATAAACCTCTGAACCGGCAAGCAATCCCCAATGAAATGTTTTCTAAGAGTTGCCATGGTCATGGAGACTCGCCGCTGCAGCAGAACACGGACTAAGACACCCTGCCTTCAGCTTCTCACAGAGTGCACCCTCTATAAAGCACACACGTCCTCTCTGGCTTTCCCACCAAACATACAACAGCATGGAGTTCTCACACTTGAACTTCAGAATAATGAACTAAATCAAGCTTTTTAAAAACTAAGAAGCCATCTTTCAAGCATGAACCAGCCCTTGGTGGAAGAGGCAGGTGTTGGGGGAGCAGAATCAAAGAGAACAGGGTCACTCCTCTACTAGAACCACACATTTAACAAAGAGAAGGAAGTCTGGTCAGATGTCACCAGGAAAACCCAAGTGGGGAATTCCTAGTCTTCGGCTCCTGTTGTCAGCATGGGTCTCAGCGGTGGACTTCCACGGGCTGCTTGCTCAGTCAGCCTGCAGCCCCTTTGGCTTACTGCAGCTGTCCCTAATGCTCTCTTTCCTCACAAATGGCAACCTTGCACCACAGCTATAATTTACACTCTTTGTGTAAATTAGCACTTGCTAAGTGCTCTCCATTATATTTTCATTTGTTAGCTCCAAGGGTGCTATTTGCACCTAGGTGTGTGAATAATAAAATCCCAGTAATAATGGTACTGGCACATTTTAACCCTTCAAAGGGGATTCTGAATTCTTCTATGATTTTTACAGCCACAGACAAAAATAATCCAGAGATTAGTGGAGCATATGCTCTTCCTATTTTACTTTTGTTTATTATGTTGGTATGTGGTATGCGTGTGTTGTTCAAATGGGTGTGTGCATGTGTGCAGGTGAGTGTGGAGCCCAGAGGTTGATGACAGGTGTCTTCCTTCGTTGTTCTCCACTTCAGATTTTGAGACAGGGTTTCTCACGGAACCTGGAGACACTGATGGAGCCAGGCTGGCTAGCCAGTGAATTCCCGGGTTTCTTCTTGCTCTGCCTCTCCAGTGCTGAAACTGCAAACGCAGGCCCCCATGCCTGCTCATCACAGTGCTTTACCCATGGGCCATCTCCCTAGTCTCCCCCTTCCTGTTACAGAACTCAGATGCGAGATGACTCACTGAGAGTTTCTATTCCATGAAAACATTCTGGGCTACCTGGGTAGAATGGTCATTAAGAGGAAATGTGGCGGACAGGAGTGGGTGGGGCTAGAGGGTGACACCACGACAGCTACTCTGTTGATCCCTGCCATCAAGAAAAGGGGGACTCAGTCTGTGGCCTTTGCATCCTTTTCTGCTTGCCAACCATCACTGGGTACGGGCACAGAACCATGAGGCTCTGATCTCGTGTGTTCCCTGCCAGATGCCTCTGCCTGTAAGTTACCTGAAGGGGGAAGTCTTTAGGGGACTGACAGTGGAAGCAGATCCCAAGCATGTCCCTGGCCATGAGGTGCCATGAGACAGTGGCCCTGGTTATATATTTACAGACCCCAAACTATTCAGTTGTCTCTATGTGGTTCCCTACTGAGAGGGCCAGGCGAGGAGTTGGGGATGGAGGAGCGGTGTCAGGAGCAGGCATAAGAATGGTTCAACAGAGGTAGATGGGGCTGCTCTTTCCGCACTCCGATACCATCCCCAAATGTGTAGGGGATAACGCATGTAGGGGAAGGGCTGGCTCAGCCTGGTTAGCCACATCTGAACAACCGCTATATAGAATTCTCTTAGCACTTCTGCAGCAATTCCTTCTATATAGCTGGGCACTTGCCACATCTCCCTTCTTTCCAAATAGCCTTGTCTAGTGGGGGATGACAGGACCTCCCATGCCCTTAATAAGACTATTGCCACTATCCCACAAGGCCTAGGACTAAGAGAAAGACTTTCTTTTTTTTTTGAGACAGGCTTTGATTGCTATGTTACCTGGGATGATCTATTTTTTTTTTAAATTCCTTCCAACTAGTCGTATTTCTTTCCTGTAAGTCCTCAAAACATTAATCTCTAAGCTCATGCTTATGTGTGTGTATGTACGTATGTGCATGTGGGTACATATGTGCACATGTGTCATGCCTGCAGGTCAGAGGCTACTAGTTGAGTGGTGTTTTATTTTTCAATTGCTCTCCTCCTTAGTTTTTGAGACAAGGTCTCTCACCAAACCCGGAGCTCACAAATTTAGTTAGGCTGGCTGGCTAATGAGTTACGGGAAGCTCCGCCTCCCCAGAACTGGAGTCCCAGGTGCACTGTACCCCACTTTTACAAGCACTCTGGGGATCTAAACTAAGGTCCTGTTTGTGCAGCAAGCACTGGACTGACTGAGCCATCTCCCCAGCCTCCCCCCATCCGCTGATTGCCCTTTTTAGATGGTTTCACGCTATTGCCCAAGTTGGTCTGGAACCTGCTATGCCGATCAGACTAGCTTGGACTTCTGTGATCTTCCTGCTTCTGTCTTCCAGACCACAGGCGTGGGCCATCACACGCGGAACTTCACGGGACCAGATATTTGTGCAGTTAGCTCATTCCCTCAGCCCTTCAGGGTATGTTCCTCGGGGAAACCTGTATGTTCACCCGCTGTTCACCCACTCAAGCTCTGTCAGTGAGCTTGGCCATTCAGTATTCCATAAACCCTGGCTAAACAGACCTCAGATACTTTCTTCTGTGTGCTATGTTAGGTCTCTCGCAGGGCATCCCTGGCCTCCTCTTAGGCTCTTAGCTACAGGGAGGATCCATCTCAATGGAGAGACAAAGGAAGTTGGACAAACTGGCTGGGAGACCAAGTTGCCTAGGTGTGACCTAATTCTGAAGCATACGGTGAAATGAAAACAGGAGGCCAGAGAATGTGGGAGGAGAATAAGGAATCCTGAAATAGTGGATAAATGAAGGCACTTGGGTGTGTGTAGCTTCAGAGGGAAGCTTTCTGGGGGCGGTGGAGCTTAAGAAGTCCTAAGATATCACAGAGGAACGGGTGTACCTGTAAGACAACAGGTGAGGTGGAGGGAGGGATACAGTGTGGAGTAAATCTGACAGGAAGAATATAGTTAGTGCAACGGCAGCCTGCAAACAACTGTCATCCTGAGGAGACAGTAAGCCTAAAGTTCCTCCAGGGTTTTCTCTTTTTCTTTTTCTTTTTTTGTATTTATTTATTTAGACAGGGTTTCTCTGTAGCTTTGGAGCCTGTCCTGGAACTAGCTCTTGTAGACCAGGCTTGAACTCACAGAGATCCCCCCTGCCTCTGCCTCCCGAGTGCTGGGATTAAAGGTGTGCACCACCACCGCCCATCTCCTCTAGGGTTTTATTTAAGTTAATTTTTAAAAAATCTGTATGAGTGTTTCTCCTGCATGTATGCCTATGTACCACGTGTGTGCCTGCTGCCCACAGATGCCAGAAGAGGACAGTAGACCCCCAGGAACTGTAGTTATAGACAGTTGGAAGCACCATGTGGGTGCTGTGGACTGAACCTGGATCTTCTGCACGAGCAGCCAGTGTTCATCACCGCTGAGCCACCCGTCAGCCCTGTTCCTCTGTGCAGCAATGAATGTGAACTGAACATGCAGGAATGGGGGTGCAGGTGTTAGCATGGTCAGTATGTGCCATTGGTATCATGCTTACCCATGTGTGACATCAGACAAGCACCTTCAAGTGAGATGAAATGAAGTAAATCATACAAGGTGCTTTTATAGCATAGGGCTCTCTTCCTGTAATTGCTGCTTACTGTGCATAGAAAATAAGGCCAGTGTTTCACATGGAAAGTAGCCAGAAAGTGGAGGCTAGTATAATTATAATCTAAAGGCCATCTCCTGCTCCTAAATCCTCGACTGCACACCAGGCCTCTCTGGATTCTACATCTTAGCAAAAGCAATGGTGTTTTATTACATATGCGAATATATGCTTGCTCTTAACATATTTTGCAAAAGCAAAACTAAATCAAAATTTTCCTCAGCTTTAGGTGTGCTGTAGATGCAAATTAAATAAGATTTTTTTTTTCTCAAAGTCTCAGCTCTTTAACACTGACCCTCTTTTGGGCATAAAGATGTAATAAAAATGTCAAATACCCCCTCTCCCCACCACCGGAAGACTATTTCCTGGTGTCGTACCCAGAGAGGCATATTGAAAGAAACATGCATGGTTCTATGTCCCCTCTCCAGGGACACTCTTTCCCCTGGATGTGCAATGGGTTTTGGCAGCTGTTGGGTATCATTAGACCAAGGGCAGGTCACCTGCTCTCTCAGGCTTGAAATGAAGTTATCATTACAAACCAAAAATACTCAGTATTTGCCCAAGAAAAGACAGCCAATGGAGACCCAGTTACTATGAGGGAATTCTTGTCAATCTTGTAGGTTCAACAGTGAGCATCTTAAAGTCTGGTTTGTAAGCATGAATGGTATTAGAGAGAAATCAATGAGAGTTGACCTGCTGCTGTGTGAAAAAGGACCTTTTGGGGGGTTTGGGGTGGGAGGGGGCGCGTGTATCACCAGTTTTCATACCTGAACGAAGTTGATTTTGTCAAACACACTTCCTTCTTTTGCCACAGGTGCTTGCGACCTTAGACTGGCTGCAATCCTCCCGCCCCAGGCTCCTCCCCTGCACCACGTTTGGCTAAAGCATAACCTCCTAATACATTTTCATGAACAATCTGTCTCTGAAGGAGATAACTCTTCCACTAAAGGCACAATGATCCTTCTACATGTCCCTGCCCTGATTACAATCAAGAATAAGCTAACAGTTTCAGACACCAGTTCCTTCCAGGCATGGTCCCTGTTGGCCCAAGGGAACCAGTTTTCAGTATTTCAAGTGGGGGATTGAGAGTCCTTTTGGGGTTCAGATATTGATGGATGTTGGCTATGGACAAGTCAAAGACGTAATGCTAAATACACACACAAGCATGATCACTTAGAAAATTATTCCTGGCTGCACTCATTCGGCCCTGAAGGTGAAGGACACTTCTTCACTACCTCACAGACTATATGACTATGACTTCATCACACTTAGAATAGATCCATTTTCCAACCAAATCTTGCTTTTGTCTAACTCTATTTTTTTATTGACACAATAATCTCTAGAGCAGATAAGGCTTTATTTCTCATAAATTTATTCTAACTACTACACTACCGGGGAACTTTCTCAGAAATTTATGAGCTTTTACAAAGGAAGTTACTTTGGGGAAATTATTTCAAATGTCAAGGAACTCAAGGGATTTAATCTTGGAATTTATGGTTCTATTTTTAATGTTTTAATCCAGACACATTTTCCCCCCTTAAGTCCCTTCAAGCATCAAAGGCATAAATCAGCTTCCAAACAAAAGCTTGCCCCAAGGGAAGCAGGAAGTTTCCTTCCGACTTCCTTCAAATCACCTTCTGTAGGAAGATGTAAAAAAATTAAAATTAATTAAATTTAATTAGTTAAAATTTAAATAAACACACATGCTATGAGATGACTTTTTTTGGGGGGGTTCCAAAGTTTTCCATATCTTAATTACTTATAAACATCTGTTCAACAAGAAAAAAATAGGGCAGAGAAATCTTAAAAAGAGTGTAGTGCTGATCCTGGATCTTGGGCCAAAAACGTCTCCCAAATGCAATTGCCTATATCCATGCTCCTTTACCTCTGCTCTGGAGCACCCAGTGTCATCAAACAAAATGAACTGAATATATATATATATATCACACACACACACACACACACACACAAACGTAAGGCAGGGTGAATAGCACTGTAGTCTAGAAACCCCTATCCAGAGCATGCTTGAATTTGCAAAAACCTTTCTTCTGCCTCTTAAGCCTGCATGAGCCACCATGCTCAGCTTAGATGACTTTTGCCTGGAAAAAGATGCCACTCAGCCCTTTCCTTATGTGTGTGTCTGTCCAAAAAGGCCAGAAATTATGGGTACCCACATTTCAGAAAAGGAATGAGCAAGGCGGGGATGACGATGCTCATCAAGAGCCAGACAGTGTATTTTGATGAATTTATTTTAGTGTGTGCCTGTGTGGCATGTGTGTACATGTTTGTGTGCATGAACATGTGTGAGGGTGAACGCGCACACATGTGCACGCGGAGGTTGACAATGCATAACATTATCGCTCTCCACCTTACGGTTTATTTTTTATTTTTATTTTTTTGAGAAAGGGTCTCAGGTGTCCAGGGAGCCTCTTGTCTCTATCTCTCTGACGTCTGGCTTTTCACACAGGTGCTAATGATTCGAACTCAGGCCTTCTGCGTTATTAACTGAGCCATCTCCTGGTCCCAGAGCTTATCCAACCTAAGGTTTAGGCTTTAGTCTCTGCAACCCCGATGCCCTGCACCTCCTGTTTTTCTAGTTCAATCTCTAATTCTGTAGAAGTGAAGAACTACTGTCATTTCCTTTATTTATCCTTTTATCTATAGTAACGAGAGGCGCTTAAGTGTTCTGAGGGTAGCAGATAGCTTTCTCTTCAGATGATGAGTCATATGAGAGTTGTAATTTGTAAAGTGCACATTCCATAAAAACCTCAGCCATCCAGCAATGTGAAGATGCAGAATCTGGTCCTTCCAGTGAGGTGGTCAGAAGATGATAAGCTCGTGCCTAACTCCACCTTCTCCACCCCAGATTCTGCTTCTCTCCACTGCGGTCAAGAAGGCAGTCAGTTACTCCATTAGATTAGCCTAGGTTTCCTTTCAGTGCTTCAAGGTTATATAACCTTCTGTGCTGACTATTTTACCTCAGCTTGACACAGGCTCTGGTCAGCAGAAGAGGAAGCCTTCAGGGCCTTTTCTCAATCAGTGATCGATGGGGGAGGGTCTAGACCATTGTGGATGGTGCTAGCCTTGGGCTGGTGGTCCTGGATTCTTTAAGAAAGGAAGACCAAGGAAACCATAGGGAGTAAGCCAGTAAGCAGCACTCCTCCATGGCCTCTGTCCCAATTCCTGCCTCCAGGTTCCTGCCCTGCTTGAGTTCCTGTCCTGACTTCCTTTCATGATGAACCGTGATGTAGATGGGTGAGCCAAATAAATCATTTCCTTCCCAAGTTGCTTTGGCTATGGTCTTTCATCACAGCAACAGTAGCCCTGACTGGAAAATGCCTGTAGATGAAGTCTTGGGGCTTTAGAGCAAGGCCTAGTGCCTGTCACTATTGTCCTGAGCACGGTGTTCCACCTCCCTCCACAAAAAACAAAGGATCTCACTAGGTAACTTAGACTGTCCTGGAACTCACTCTGTAGACCAGGCTGAACTCAAACTCACGGAGATTGCCTCTGCCTCCTGAGATTAAAGTCGTGTGCCACCACTGTCTAGCACGAGCACCGTGCTCTTCAAAATGGCTTTTAACAGTCTCTTCTCAGCTAAATTTGTCTCAAAAAAAAAAAAAAACCAAAAAAAAGGAACAGGCATACGGCCTTAAGTTGGTCTCTCATACAATAAACAACAGCAACAACAAAATACTTCTCCCCAATTACTAATTCAATCATCACGTGTTTTTAATTTTAGGCGCTTCCCCTGAGCTTCCTTGTTTTGGCCAATGGGTCATCAGATTTTGCCTCCTTTACTTCTCTAACATAGACACACATGCTTGTCTCAGTTCACCTCATTCTCCTCTAACTCCAGAAACTACACATGGTTGGGAGTCTATTCTACAGACGAAGACACCAAGGTTTGGGAAAGGCCCAGGGTGTGCCATCTAGGGAACCATTTGTGATTATCTGTGACGTATACTTGTATACCTAAGAGAATTTCAGTTTTGTCTTTCAGGTTGCCTTAGCTCTGCTAATGACACAAGTAATGGACCTTAATTAAAAAAAAATCTCAAAAGAACGATGTGCTTGTGTCCACACTAGGACCCGGACTCTCAGAAAAACCATTCATAGGGCCTGATTGACGGGTAACAAAGCAAACGGCAGAACGGTGTGGAACAGTCCTGCAGGCTGGCTCATGTCTGAGTAATTGTACTTCATGTGCCATGCATGGGCTGTGTTTAAAGATCAGGAAAACAGAATTCAGCAAGGGTGGGAACCAGAAAAGCAGGGGGGAGGGGGAGAGAGACAGAGAGAGACACAGAGAAGGAAGAAAAAGAGGAAGGAGAAACACGAAACAAAAGGGAAGCCATTTCTCTTGTGTCTGAGGCTGAAGCTTCTTTAGGGAGGGTGCATGACACACACTGGAGTTCCTATTGATGCCACCATTGCTGGAGTGGTCCCTCTTTCCTGTGTGGTGGTCCCTGTCACTATAGTTACCAGGATGATTGATTCCATAGAAACGAACACATTCTGGTTTTCCACTTTGTGCCTCTTTCTGGCCATTGCTTCATTTCACATCACACCTGGCAAGCCAGCAACACTGACGTCAGCTCTTCCTCCCATAATCCAAACCTAAGAGCCGTGGTGACCTCCATACAAGCCCAATCTTGCCCTCCCCCCCCCCATTGCTGTGCTGACTCACAGGTGAGCCTCCGGGGCCGATGTAAGAAGCCTTGGAGCCCACTGCCTCCGTCCCCCGAACCAGAACCATCTGCTACCCACGGCCTCAGCGGCACAACATTCCCTGATGAGTCACAATTAATGACGGGTACGATGCGAGGGCTGCCAGGACGATGCATTTAACACTGCTCAAATATTCATCACGGACTAAAGAAAGAGTCTTTTAGCTTTCAAAACTGAAATATTTTAAGCTTTAGAAAACTGCTTGCCTTTAAAAAGAAACCAAACATGGTCCCGGTAGTTCCAAAAACATCCAAGGGAACTGAGGCAGTCAGCAAGGCTGACATCATGTGCTCAGGAATAATTGTAATTGGGTTGATGAACGAGACTGTATCATGGAAACCAACAGCTCTCCTAAGTCCATTTTATAATCATTAAAAGACATAAGAAATAGCTTGGAAATGAAAAATGGAAAAAACACGTGTAATTTAAATGGGTTTCTTTTATGACTTTAGGCTGAGTAGCAAAATTAGGTAAATTCTTATATCATTTGCACAAACAAAACCAAAACCTAACCTATAGAAAAATATGCTTTTTGAAGCATTTATGGAGCTCAGTGGGTAAAAACACTAGCTACACGAGTCTCATGACCTGAGTTTAACCCCTAGCCTAAACTGTACAATCTGTGATCCCAGAAGATATTACCTAAACGCCAATCCCCTCACGATATTCCCTCACTTTTGCATTCTGCCTGGTTTTATGTCCTTCATAACTGAAATCCCATCTGTACCATTGCTTTAGGTCAAACCTAAGTGTGCTGCTTACTGGCTTGCTCCTCAAGGCTTGCTCAACCTGCTTTCTTGACTACCCAGGACCACCTGCCCACTGGTGGCACTGCCCAGTGTGAGCTGGGCTTCCTACATCAGTCCTCAAGCAAGAAAATGCACCACTGACTTACCCACAATCAATCTGGTGGGGACATTTTTCCAACTGAGCTTCCTTTTTCCAAAGTACTCTAGATTGCATCAAGTTGACATGAAACTAGCCACATATTATGAGTTTGCTTATGCTTGGAATAGCTTTATTTAAGAGTAAATTTGGGGAAAATAGAGCATAAATAATTCTGGCTTACAGGTCAATTAAAATGATCTCGTTTTACGGGTGTGTGCAGTTTTACAGCTTATGCAGTACATAAACATAAATATGAATAAACATTAATTTCTCCTCATAGCCCTCACTGTCTCGATCAGCTGTATTCTGCTGTGAGAAACACCAGGACCAAAAGGCCAAACCTGGGGAGAAGGGGTTTAATTCACCGTATAGGTTATAGTCCTTTGTGAAGGGAAGTCAGTACCCGGAGGAAGGAGCTGATGCAGGAGCCATGGAGGGGAGATGCTTACTGTCATGTTCCACATGGCTTGCTCAGCCTGCCTTCTTATATAACTCGGGACCACCTGTCCAGTGGTGACAGCACCCACAGTGAATGAGGCCTTCCCACTTCAACCTATAATCAAGAAAATGTGCCACAGGTTTGCCCGCAGGCCGGGCGGATAGAATATTCTGAGGTACCCTCTTCCCAGATTTGTCAGGTTGACATAGAACTAGCCACACAGTGAGTAAGCTGGGTGCCGCTTCCATTTCTCAAATGTTAAAATAGTTTTAATGACCGTAGTGACTAACAGGAGATCACACTGTTACTGTATTTGAAGGACTGAGCCCTGCACATAGAAAATGGATTTCTGATTCCGTGCCCTATGAATTTGCTAACTACACCAATCTCAGAAAAGAAGAGGGCATCGTTTTCAGTTTCCTCTGTGTGTGTGTAAAACTTCAAACATACACACAAATACGAAGAACACAGTTTAAGAAGTTCTCATACAAATATCACTCAGTTTCAAAAACAATAACCCTATATTCAATCCTGGTTCATCCTCCCCAACCCAGTTATTGAAGTAACTCCCTCAAATCATAAACTGGCTCTTTGAAGTTTAAGGCCAAGATGATCTTTTACAGAACACAAAGTTGTCTCTACCCTTCACAAGTGGCTACGTCCCACCTTTGGCTTTAACTGGAAAGCTGAGGATGGATGCCTGCCTGAAGAGCACTCCTTTTCTCGCCAAGATGTGGGGAAGTGAAAAGAAAAACAATTGACCCCTTTCGCAGAAGATTTTTCCGAGAAAAACATTTTTTAAAAGCTACTTTTGGTACATCACACACTAAATACACATTTCTTTTGTTCTCTGAATTCTTGTTCTGTATTTATTCACCAAGCTGGAAGATTTATAGTTATTTATTGCACAGGAGGCAGGAGTAGATTTCCTAAGTGTGGTTAATGACACGGCTCAAAGCTGTGTGCTCTATTCTCTTAAGTATGTATGTGTGTGGAATGTGCGAGGTGACACCAGTGGTTAAGTACGAAGGCTACCCTTTCTCTATGCATTCTGAGTGTCTTAGGGTTACTACTGCCGTGACAAAACACAGCAAAAATAACATGGGGAAGAAAGGGTGTATCTGGCTTACACTTCCACATCACTGTTCATCCTTGAAGGAAGTCAGGGTAGGAACTCAAACAGGGTAGGAACCTAGAGGCAAGAGCTGATGCAGAGGCCATGGTGCTGCTTACTGGCTTGCTCCTCATGGCTTGCTCAGCCTGCTTTCTTAGAACCAGGACCACCAGACCAGGGGTGGCCCTATACATAATAACTAACAAGAAAATACCCTACAGGCTTGTCTGCCCACAGCCTGATCTTCCGGAAGTATTTTCTCAGTTAAGGTTTCCTCCTCTAGATACCACAGCTGTGTCAAATTGACTTCAAACTAGCTGGCGCACCGAGGGAGAGAGACGGTCATGTATTTAACAAGCTTTCCCTCCACCATAAAGACACCTCTTTGCCAAGAACACTGTTAGTTCACAATCGTTTGTCCTTATTGCTCATAGGGACACAAGCTACAGCAGTAAAGTTAATGCTGAAAGATAGTGGAAAAAATCTTTGTTTTCATCAAAATACTTTTTTTTTTTTGTTCTAAGTTTGATTCTACATATGAAACATCTTTCATAGTGTCAGGCAAGATTTTGTGACTGAGGACTGATTCCATCCGGAGGCTCTACACTTAGAAAAAGGAATATAGTTTGATAGCCAAGAGAGGCTTAGACTGATTCTTTACTACATTGAGAGTATTTTAGCCATACGGGTTCATTCCTTCATTTGATGACTCTTCCAATCAATATTACTCAACACCTACTAACCTCAGTTGTTCCGAGGATACAATGACGAACAAGACAGATAGGATTCCACTCCTAAAAGTGCAAATTTGCTATGTAGATATTGTTATCTTTTGATTCCTCCAAATTGCCATCTCTCAAAAGAGTAGAAGGTAAAATGAGACTCTTTTCAATGATACCAGCCCTCGGAGGACTTCAGAATCAAATCCGCTTGACTTCCCAGACAGGACATACACCCTACAGGGAGGTTTCCTGGGTATGGTGGAGGACACCGACTTTTAACACTTAGGATGCAGAGGAAGGCTGTGAGTTCGAGGGCAGTCTAGTCTAGATAGCCAAGCTGAAGGCGACCCAGGGCTACTCTGTAAGCCCTGTGTAACAAAGAGAGAAAGAGGAGGTAGGGATGGAAGGAAGAAAAGAGGAATGAGACTAAGATTTTTTGTAATAACTGTGTTTACAAATACACTTTTTTAGAGATGGAAGTCTTGCTGTGTTGTCCACACTGGTCTCTAACTTACACGAGCCTCTTGCCTCAGCTTTCTCTGGCTGAGATGACAGACAGGCATCACTATACCTAACTATGTGTTAGAGCTGTATAATTGTATTTCTTCTGCTTTCTTGTGTAAGGCTCCTCTTCCTGGGGCTGGAGAGATGGCTTGGCTCAGGAGGGCTCCGGGGGCCAAGCCTGATGAACTGAGTTTGATCCTGGGATCCATACGGTAGAAGGAGAGAACTGACTCCTAAGAGGCATCCTCTGACCTCCACGTGTGCATCAGGGCATATGTGTGAGTGTGTGCGTGCACTCACTCACACACACACACACTCACACAGCACTGACACACACACACTCACACAGCACTGACACACACACACTCACACACACACAGCACTGACACACACACTCACACAGCACCGACACACACACACTCACACAGCACTGACACACACACACTCACACACACACTCACACACACTCACACAGCACTGACACACACACACACTCACACACACTCACACAGCACTGACACACAGCACTGACACACACAGCACTGACACACACACACTCACACAGCACTGACACACACACACTCACACA
>NW_004949096.1:30236614-30239704 GCF_000317375.1 Microtus ochrogaster
CACACCTACAATCACACACACACAATCACATATAATTACAATCTCTCTCTCGTACACACACATATACACACGGTCATTAAACTTTTAAAACAGAATCTTCCTTCAGCCTGCAATTATTGCCACTTTTTATGCCCTCTCCTGAGAGAGAGGTCCTTTTTCAGTAGGAACCTGTGAGAATTTGTGGCAAAATTTTGTACTGGCAGTGTCTTAGCAACTGTAACCTTCCCTTCTGCTGGTGAGGGACCTGGATCACACACCACGGAAAAGCGAAGGGACGGCAGACTGCCATACGGAGAGAGTCACAAAAGGTATCCTGGCTGAGCCACAACCTGAACCTGACAAAACAGAAATCACAAAAGGAGGGCAGAGGAAGAGGGGGGCAGATTAGGTGCTGTGCTTAATTAAAAAACACTATATTATCATGTGACTGACAGACTAGATAAAGAGAGTTCTAAAATTAAAACCGGAACCAGGTAGATTTTTTTTTAAAGACAGGGTCTCTATATATGACCCTGGCAGTTCTAGAACTTGCCAAGTAGACCAGGCTGGCCTTGAACTCACAGAGATCCGCCTGTCTCTACTACCAGAGTGCTGGGATTAAAGGTGTGCACCACTTCACTCAGCCTAGAAACCTAAGAGGAGCCTATGTATCCTGAAACACCAGAGGATGCCCAGGCTGCCCGTCTGACAGTGGTGACCTAGTCCTGACAGCACTGTGACAACAGACTCCTCCACAGTCCAGTTGTGGAATGTTCCACTCCAGAGCTCTTTCAGGTTGAAAGCAGTGTCTCAGATGTTTGTCCATGGCCTGGCTGTCTCCCGTGCCGATAGGGGCGATGCCTAGGGAAGCCCTTGCCTCTTGGGTGCAGCACCGTCCCCCCATCATTCCTGAAGTTCACTTCCAGGAACACAGTTTCAGTAAATGAGCTGCTGTTGAGGGAGGTCCTTCCACTCCTCCAGCCAATAGCCGCTGAGATACCAGCCCATTGGGGCGTGGTCTCTCTCCCTTTAAAAAAGCTGCCACTTCCCTCTCCTCTCTCTCTTACTTCCTGCTCCTTCCTGATTGCGCAGAGAGCTGTTGTCTGGGACGGTGATCTGTAAGTTTTTCCCCTTTAAATAAATACCACCCTATTAATCATAATTCCAAACTGGTGTGGGATTGTTTTGTGACTTACGCCTTCAAGCTGCCCTTTTCCCTAAGAAAAACTTAGTTGCCTTCAGTTGACAGCATAGCAGAATAGTGTTGTAAGAATGGAAAAGAGAACAGCCCATCAGCAAATGAGCAATGAGCAGGCCAGAGGACACAATCTGGTCCTTTACCAATCCCAGTTCTTCTCTAGGAGACTACGCTGCATCTTCTACCAGCCTATCACTCTGGGGACAACTTCTGAAGCTGCCATCCACTCAGCATTAGAGCCGAGTTTAGTTCCTGCTAAGTAAAAAAAAAAATCCAAACATTTTTTTCCTGCCTGTATAACATGAAGACATACAACATAAAAGTAAACTTTTAAGATGTGTGTATTTCAAGGTGAAAAGATGAATGTTTAAAACATTTTCTTCCTACTTATAAAAATGCATAAATCATCATTTTTCCTCTCCATGCTGTTTTGAAGTTTTGTCTGGATGAAGATACAGCAGGCACTGACTGCTGGGGAAGCGGGGCTCCTGCTCTGTTATTAGGGAGAACATCAAGATCAAGCAAGGAAGTCTTTCATTCCAGCACTCGGGAGGCAGAGGCAGGGGGATCTCTGTGAGTTCAAGGCCAGCCTGGTCTACAGAGCAAGTTCAAGGCATACAGTCAGGGCCATACAGTGAGACCCTATCTTTTTTTTTTTTTTTTTCGAGACAGGGTTTCTCTGTGGTTTTGGAGCCTGTCCTGGAACTAGCTCTGTAGACCAGGCTGGTCTCGAACTCACAGAGATCCACCTGCCTCTGCCTCCCGAGTGCTGGGATTAAAGGCGTGCGCCACCATCGCCCGGCGAGACCCTATCTTTAAAAAAAAAAAAACAGCACAGAGGACTCTCCTGGGCATCCCCATCACAGAACATTGCTGCAGACAGAGCTGGACAGGCCTTCAAATGCACCAGTTCACCGAAGTGTGCATGCAAACTTTTCTCCTTGCCGAGTGCAATCTTCCCCTTAGACTGATTGTCTTCACCTTGGTCTCTTGCTTTAAGTAACTGCAGCAGTGACCACAGCCTAACGGGCAGTTAGCGTGTGGGAAGACAGCATTCATCGAGGTGATTAATTTCTTATCTGATCTTTCTAACCTGCTAGTCCTCAGGTGTTGGGGGAGACAGCCCTGAAATAAACACACAGAAACTATATTATTTAAAACACTGCTTGGTCTATTAGCTCTAGCTTCTTATTGGCTAGCTCTTACATTTTAATTTAACCCATTTCTAGTAATTTGTGTAACGCCACATGGCTATGCCTTACCAGACTGCATAAAGTTCTGTCTGGCACCAGCAGGGCTACCTGGCTTCTCTCTGACTCTGCCTTCTTCCTCCCAGCATTCAGTTTAGTTGTCCCCCACCCCACCCCCGCAGCTCTGTTCTACCCTATCAGGCCAAGCCAGTTTTCTTTATTAATTAGCCAATCATATTCACAGCATACAGAGGGGAATCCCACATCACGCAGGCTTCTTAAAGTCCTGAGAAATAACTCCTGTCCGGGCAGCCAGTTAGAAGCTACGCTATGCTATTGCAGCATTGGCTAGAACTCAGCCCTAGGTTGCCCCTGGGCCAGGTAACTTGACACAATAATCAAATGATGTAACTGTACAGTTATACCTTGTGGCCATGGCTTTCCAGACTCCTGAGTGACAGAGAGCTCACTACAAGAGTACATTCATCTCTGTACAGCTGCTTGGAAGAATGAGAAGAAATGTCTTCCTGGTGACTCAAGGCGGGTGATGTCTGCTGAGACTTCGGCTTGCCTGTCCCTCAGATATGTGAGACTATTTAGCCTTGATCTCTCATGTCTTTCCTTCCTCAGACTGAACAGCTTCTGCTGACAACTAGGTCTTAATGTGGTTTATTTCTGGGTTTGGTCAATGCCCTAGGCCATTCTTGTGGTTTTTCTTTTTTT
>NW_004949096.1:30239869-30241687 GCF_000317375.1 Microtus ochrogaster
GCTAGGCCATTCTTTTATTCGCTAATATTTCTAAACTTGGTCACTTTGAGCACAGCTTTATCACATAACGAAGCTGTCAAGTCCCAATCTGAATGCTGTATTTTCTGAATGTACCATAAACCGAAATACATTTGGTCTTTGAAACTTTACACTGCTGGCTCAACCCATGTCAAATATTTTCCAAAGTCAGGCTTCTCCTGGAGAGAAGTGCAAGATTCCGTTTGCCTGGTACGCTTTATTTTGTTGATTTTAGCTCCTTGTTTGTGTGTTAGGATCCTGTTGAAATGTGTCAAATTAAAAAAAAGAAAAAACTGGTCTCTCCGGAGAAAGTCATTTCTCTTAGTTGAACCATTGCTCAGGTGATGTGTCTTGGAACGGCTATTTCAGAAGGGCGCGGCTTAGCTGAGCAATTCAACTGAGCAGGGAGTCCCTCCTGACCCTGCTTTGCTCAGTAGTTTCTTCACTTAGCCGGATCCTCTGCGGTCTGTGGGCACAGACCAGAATTCCCAGGGCACCTAGAACATGACCAGGAACACGATCACTCCTGAATCATTTCTGTTGCACTTTTGCTAGCCTGAGCCGTGGAGGAGACAGGCCAACGACATTCAGTAGCACAGAGGCGCGGGGCTCTTCCAGGCACAGCTGCTCTCGCTCTGACAGGCTTTTATTTTTCCATGAAGTCTCAGCCTTCAGCCTTGTTTTCAGACTCAGCTCTTTTATTATTATTTTTTTGACAAATCCCATCTCAGCTAGTTCATTTCTTTTTCATTAAGTTACTAGATATGTCACTATTTATTCCTCAGGTTTTTTTTAAAGGTTTGTTTATTTTACATTATGTGATAGGTATATGAGTGTGGGCGGTGGTACGTACATGTGAGTGCATGGGCCCACAGGGGCCGGAGGGCTTGGGATCCCCTGGCTTGGGATTTGTAGGCAGTAGTGAGCTAATCAACGTGGGTGCTAGGAACCGAACCCAGGTCCTCTGTAAGGCAGAAGTGAACTTACCTGCTGAACCATCTCTCTAACCTGATTCATCAGGGGCTTCTTGGGAGTGTACCACACACCACACATGCAAGGCAGTCAGCAGAAAGGTGAACAAAATAAGTTTTCAAGCATATGAGGAAGAGGCTGAAAAGATGTACTTCAGTCAGGCTAAGTGACAGGGGCTATGAAGGTACACCAGAGAACGCCCCAGCTAGAGCGGATACAAGAGAGCTGAAGTAAAAGCTAAAGTCCTTAGGGGCTTGTGGGAGCTGGCTATACAAAAAGGACCATTGAGGGACCTCCTGAAACTGAGGCGCTTCTATAAAGCAAAGGACATGGTCAACAAGACAAAATGACAGCCTACAGAATAGGAAAATAATCTTCACCAACCCCATACCAGACAGAGGACTGATCTTCAAAATATACAAAGAACTCAAGAAATTGGTCATCAAAAGAACAAATAATCCAATAAAAATAGGGGTACAGAGTTTGCTTCCCCAGACCCATGTAAATGAAGCCAGGCACAGCTCCACACATTTTTAATCTCAGTACTGAGGAGGTAGAGAAAGGCAGACCCCCAGAACTTCTTAGCCAGCCAGTTAAGCAGAATTGGTAAGCTCCAGTTAAATGAGAGACCCTGCCTCAAAAACTGAATGTGGAGAGCAACAGAAGATGCTGACTTCTTGCCTCTAGATGCAGATGGGCATTGAAGAAGATCCTTATGGAGTTTGACAGCCATTTGGGCAAGAAACTGCTCTTGCCTGGACTGTTGCATAAACTGGACACAGAGAACCCGCAGAGAGAGGACTGCTGAACTTGCCTAAAGGTGAGATG
>NW_004949096.1:30241878-30248026 GCF_000317375.1 Microtus ochrogaster
TGTTTACTTAGGTAATATTATATCCTTCTGGAGTCTTTGATGGAGTTGAAGAATGGTTAGTTATAGTTTTCCTTAGTTATGATAAAAGATAAAATAAATATAAATATTCTAACTGTAATTCTTACTTAGTAACTGTTTTGTTATATGTAATTTTACTATGTTAAAGTTAAAGCCTTACTTTTTGTTTAAACAGAGAAAAAGGAGAAATGGTGTAGGAGGTTCTTCTGTCTATATGTTGCTTTCACTAGTTGAATAAAGAAACTGCCTTGGCCTTTTGGTAGGGCAGCACTTAGCTAGGCAGAGTAGACAGAACAGAATGCTGGGAGGAAAAAAGCAGAGACAGATAGACACTATGAATCTCCAGCCTGAGACGGACATTCATGTGGTGATACACAGATTTAATAGAAATGGGTTAATCAAGATGTGAGAGTTAGCCAATAATAGGCTAGAGCTAAGGGGCCAGAAAGTAATTTAATTAATAAAATTCCTGTGTGATTATTTTGGGTATAAGCTAGCTGGGCGGTGGGACTCAGCCCGCTTCTCCTCACAACACCACTGCACTTGCTATGTAGTTGGTATTCAACAAAGAGTTAAAACACTTCAAAGCAAAATTTCACCGTTCACAAATTCTAATATGTATAAAGAATATGCTGACTTAGAAACCTCAGAGCACCTGCACCACAGCCAAAGGCTTATTTTGCAATCAAAATTTATTTTCTTCTTGAGAACTTATTACAGCTGGATCCTTCTTACTTCTCAAAGCAGGTTCCTACCATACCACAACCACCAAGGCTCTGGGTCTTCTGATAACCATGCCCAGGCGTTGCCGAGCAGTTTGCCCAGGTGCCCACTGGCTCACAGCTGAGAATCCCAGGCCCCCCAAGCTCTGCCAGGGATGTGGTGCTGTCTGTCTCTCCTAATGTGCTCAGCTGGATGAGAACCACAGAATGAGCAGAGCGGTGAACCATGAGGAACAGGAGCACATCAGATGAGCAGGGGGAGAAACTGGGTATCGCCCGGGGGACACTGCCAAGTGAGGCGACCTCATGCTTTGCTCTAATATCAAAGTTCTCAAAATTTATCTAAGCCGTCATATGTCAGGGCACACCACAAAGATCAGAACTTCCTACGGGGAGGAGACAGAGAGGCTAAAATGAACAAGGGATGAAATGATAGGAAGAGGTATTTACTTCAGTGTTTAAATTTCTACTTTAGAAATGAACAGAGTGGAGAAAGATTGATTATAACTCTGAATAAAAACAAATAAAACAGAAAGCAAGAGACTTTACTATCACAGCAGCAGTTATAGTGCTGGCAAACAGAACGCAGGGTCAAGATGAGGAGGAGAAATCTTGAGGGCTGATAAGTGCCTCACTGATGATCAGGGACCTGCGCTAAAACCACGAAGAAAAATTACCATACACGCAAGTGATTAGCAGATATTAAGAATTCTGACAATTATAATGACAACTACAAAATGTTGCTAAGACAGATGTGGGGCTCTGCTGTGTTCATGGGTTTCAAACTCAATAATGCTGGCCATTCTCATACCACTGATCTACAGATCCAACACAATAAAAATTAAATTCCACGGATTTTTATATTGGTAGAAATTAGCAAATGGATCCCCAAATCCATATAGCAATACAAAGGAAGTACAATGAACAAAACGACTTTGCAGAAGAATAATAAATCTGGAGCATGGATCCTGTCTATTTTTAAGACTTACTGTAAAGCTGTAGTGACCCAGACGGTATAGTGTGGTGTCATACAGAGAAAGACAGCCAGATCCGGAGCAGAATAAAGAACCTATAAATAGACCCACACATGTTCATCTTCAAAAAGGTATAAAGGCACAGCAGAGAAAGGAAGCCTTCTTGCTTCATGAGGTACCCATGGAGCCTTTCCCCTAGCGTGTGTAAGGCCAAGGGTCTATCTCCAGCAAGGAGGAAAAATCTACTCATAAAATGAACAGATCTGAATGACACCAAAATTTAAACCTTTTGACCTCTGAAAGATACTTAACAGGGAAACAACAAGATTAACCATGGAGTAGTTTTTAAAAATGTAAAGCATTTCTCTGATTTGCCTCCTGGTTAAAATACAAAAAACAGCTTCTCAGAATCCTCTGATCTGTGCCCCCTCCCACTCTCCCCCCCCCAAAAAAACTTAGCAAAAACCCAGGCACCTGACATCCTTCCACAGACACAAAGGAGATGACCTCATTAGCCTGGCTATGAGGAAAAGTGCTGGCAAGGCTGCATGGGTGCGAGAAATCTCAGATGCCACTAAAAGTCAGAATGAGTTTTTTAAACTATATATTTGGTTTATGTACTTTTCTATCTCTGAGTGCGTCTTTATAATAGCATTTTAAAGTAAAAAACAAAACGAAACCAAAATACCAGCAAGGTTGGCCTTTAAATGGATCATCCACCATCAGCTTTTATCAAGGAAACACTAGCCCCCACATAAATATAAACTTTGCAAGTTAAGTCCGCATTAAAATGCAGCTGTGCCAACAGAGCACCATGCCCTAAATCTTCAGTGACTAGGCCCTCACTCTTGAGGAGAATATGCTTTGTTTTTGGCAATGTAGAAACTGCTCACGTATGCAGAGAGTTTGGTTTGCTTCCCAGGACACAGCCAGCTCTGATGCCCAGAGGCTCTTGCAGGTAAACACTTACACACAATTACTCAGAGGCAGAGCAGGGCCACCAGAGTCAGATGCTGAATGAAGGAGCCAGGACTCAAACCCAGCTTTACGAGGCATAAAGGTGCCAATCTTTTCTGAGATACAAAATATTTACGCCCCCCTTAGGATGCTGGGTGAGGGGTATAGTACAAAGAAATCAGGGGACACCAGTAGGTGATGGTACATTGTGTGTGTGTGTGTGTGTGTGTGTGTGTGTGTGTGTGTGTGTGTTGGGGGGAGAGCGGGAAGATAAGGGAAGAATTAAAAGAGATGGGATGGGGTGAATTTTATCACATTATATGCATGCATGTACTTTTTAATTAAAAAAATAAAAGAAACATAGGAAGTTACACAAAAAGCTATTGGACAATTTCTCCAGCTCTTACCCATTATTCTGAGCCTGGCTCTTCCTGTACAGCCCAGGCTGGCCTTGAACTCCAGCTCCTCCAAGCCGCAGCCTCCTGAATTCTTCAACTACTGACTGTACCACTAATCCCAACTTACTAATTTCCCCCCCTAAAATAGTGGATAAAACCATGAAGCATCCTGGAATGGACACAGAATGATATGAGGCAGAATATTTCTTACTAAGAATAATGATAAAGTAAGACAGACTCCGGGTAAATGATATAAAAACCAAGCCTTGCAGAACAAACCCAGCCTGCAGTTGGAGACTAGAGCACTGAGGCATGCCCTAGAACAAGGGCATGACAGATTACAGTTGATCTACACCCAGGGCGCTGCTCAGAATCCCACACGGTCCATTTGAATCCCTCCAGGTGCCGCTTTGAAATCCTAGTCCATAAATTTAATTGGTTATGAGTATAAACTCCCAAGATGCCTGTTTACTCTTTCACTGTAGCATCATATTGCTTTTTAATAAGATAGGCTTGACAAAATATGCTTCCAAAAACCATAAGCTAACTTACTACATTGAGCATGCGAATGTCTCTCTAAGTCAGTATCACCCACCTCTGCTTGGTGTGGACAAACCTTAACTACCCGCTGCCCCTTAATACAGGGCCTTCCTCCGACTCCTGCAGAAGTCCGGCGATGGACGCTGCTGGCTGGTGTGAGAGAGAACACCAGTGCTATTGTAAAAGCACATACTCCTCTAGCTAGAGTTAGCTTTAAGGAGAACAGTATCAATACCAGGGTGCTCCAGTAAGGGTTCAAATGAAGACTTCCGGTTACCGCCTGCCTCTGTCATTGGTAGTTTAAGGATGCTTCTTTGCCTTTGGCTTCAATTTAAACCCAGCCCCTGGATTATGCTAGTCTATCTTTCTATTTTTAGTCTTTTGATTACTTTCTCTGCATATAAAAGACTGAAAACCACACATCTGAAACCACATTTTTTTTTTTTTTAATCTTAAAGTTGCCCACTTGGAAGCAGGTTGAGCTGAATATGCCTGTTTCTTTAATGGGCGGAGTTTCTGTGACATGAAAGCTGGGGCTCATCCCGGTTACACACCCAGGATTGGGGACTCTGCTCATTTCTCCTATTCTCTACACACTCCATGTAAGGATCATTGTTCATCTATTAACAGCAGTCACTGAGCACCTGTGAGTAGACAGGGAGGATGCAGAATGGTACAGTCGCTGCTTTCCAAATCTCTACAAAGCCACGGGAGTGCTATACAGGAAAATGCAAGGGCCAACTCTGGGTTAGGGAGGCTCCCTGTAAGCTGAAGGACACATAGATACCTACACGGAAGGGGAGTGGGCAGAGACAAGTGCCCTCCAGGCACAGAGAGTACATTTTCAAAGGCTTAGAGGAGCATGAGACATATTTAAGAAACTGGTAGAAGACGTGAGGCCACAGTAAGGCAAATATCTGGCGGGGCAGAAAGACCCAGGTCAGACGGAGGAGAGCCGTGGGGAAGAAATCCTGAATGCAACAGGAAGGCACAGGAGAATTTTTTAAAAAGATTATTTTAAAAAACTTTAAATTGTGTGTGTGCTGCTGCCTACAAAAGCCAGCGGCAACAGATCCCCCTGAAGCTGATATTATAGGTATCTGTGAGCTGCCTGATGTAGGTGCTGGCAACCAAGCTTGGGTCCTCTGCCAGGGCAGCATGACTCCTAACTGCTGAGCCATCTCTCCAGGCCACGTAGAGGAGTTTGCAAGCAAACGGAGTGACTGGAAGGGGTCAAGGCTTGGTGGCTGATTCGGGTTGGCTCTTCCAAGGTCCTGGATGGACCCCATAGCTCTTTAGGACGTAAGAAGGTCCTGAGGGGGAGAAGAGGAAGGTGTGGGGACCTTTGGCTTCTGGCTTGTCTGCTGGGTGTCTGTTTCCTGAGACGTGGACTGTTTTGTTGAAGAACACTTCCACTGACGACACAGAAAGGGAAAACACCTCCCTCATTTTCAAACCATTTGGGGAACAGAATCGCCCAACAGTGCTTACGTGAACTGGGTTTGTATGCTAACAGAGACAGGAGTGCTTACAATCATCTTGATTATGGGGAATGCCAGGACTGTCAGAACTGGTGAATACCTCTAATCTGCCCCATTTAAGACAGCAGAGATCCCAAGAGTTTAACGCAGTGAAGAGATGGTTTTACTTGCAACAAAAGCCAATGCTTTCTGGGGAGAGAGGGTTGGTTTCCTTTAAGAGTGTGGCTGCTAGGAGCTCCACCCCACCCCAGCGGATGGCTCTGTACACAGGAGTACGTGAGCAGCACAATTCGGACCCAAAAAGTTAGTAAAAAGAGAGAGAACACAAACTTGGGGAGATGGGATAGATCTGGGAGGAGTTAGAGGTGAATCAAAATAACTGTGTTAAATTGTCAAAGAATCAGTTAAAATATCTTTAAAAAGTTAAGCTTTCCTCATACTGAGACCCGGCACTGCAGCTTTCAGTATCTTGTCTGGGCGACGACCACTCTTCTTGGAGAAAAGGATAAGGAAGCACGGGAGAGCTTTCTGTTTTGAGATGTGGTCCGACATGTTGCCCATGCTGGCCTAGAACTCGCCTTCTCCTGCCTCAGCCTCCCAAGCACAGGGCACACCGAGGGTCTGGAGGCAACAGTAGTAAAACTAGGAGCAGTCCTCCCTAGGGTCATGAAGAAAGACTCTGACACACAACTTTGTTAGTTTGTTTTTGTTTTGGTTTCTGAGACAGGGTTTCCTCTGTGCAACAGCCCTGGCTGTCTTGGAACTTGCTCTATAGTCCATGCTGGCCTTGAACTCACAGAGATCCACCTGCCTCTGCCTCCAGAGTGCTGGGATTAAAGGCGTGCCCACCACCACCCGGCTAGCTTTCCTAACTCTTGAGTGAGTGACCAGCTGAAAGTACCACATGGTCTCAGCCATGGTCTCCGCTTAGGGAACCCAGTGATGGACTAGACAGTGATGGTACAAGCTGCAGGCATCCCAACAGCACACAGAGCAGGAGCAGAGGAGAGAAGGCCACTGAGAACTGCATAGGATTCACAAAGGAGGAAAAGAAGGAG
>NW_004949096.1:30248516-30254436 GCF_000317375.1 Microtus ochrogaster
TCCTTGATGCGGCGAAGGTAGCCAGCTAGTGAAATCCCTGGGGTTCTCTGGTCTTTTCCTTGCCCAGAGCTGGGGTTACAGATGGCACCAATGCTCCTGGCTTTCCTTGGGGGCGGGGCGGGTTGAGGCTCGAACTTCCTATGCCTGAAGGTCAGGCACTTTACTGACCCAGCCATCTCTGTAGCCTTTATACCAGAAAACAGTTTCGGTCTTCAAACGTTACATTTTTAAAGGTTTGTAAAGGAACAATAATGGAAAATCAGAAAGAAAACAAATTTCTTAAAGTATGCTTCTGGCATGGTTTCCAAAAGAGTGGAAGGTAAATTTGTTTACCATGAAATAGGATTTAGTCCTTAAAATATAGTGATGTTAATCCGACCCATCACTGGAAAAGCTGGGCACTTCTTTGCAAACTGAATTCTCCAGGCTCCTATTTTGAAGTTATCTTTTTAATTTTTCTTTCAAATAGCCATCTTTCCCTTCTCATTGTGCCAAAACAGACTTCTTAGGCGGTTTTGGTCCTGGCCTCCAGTGTAAACTGTAGCTTAAACCAGCAATGCAGCACTTTCGTTTTTCACAGCAGGACTGTGGAAGCTTCCAAAGCAGTTTGTGATTGGGAAGGCCCCTGAGATGGCTCGGTCCCCTTCCAGCCTGTATGTAGTGGCATTGGGAACTCTTCAGAGAACTTGCTAAACTCTGAATCATGGAAAAAAGCATGGGCGGGGGTGCGTCAGTCAGATCCCTACTGTAACCAACACCTCCGCTGGTTTATAGAGTTAGGGGTTATTTTGGCTCACAGTTTTGGAGCTGTTGCTTTGGAGTCACTGAGGCAGCGCGCCAGGATGGCAGTGAGTGGTGGAGCAAAATAGCTTGGGCCACGGCCAAAAAACAGATACAGAGACTTAGGGTCAGAGTCCCAGGTGACATAAATGTTCTATGAGGCTCCCCCTCTTAAGAGTCCTATCACCTTCCAACAGCATCACCCTGGGAATGAACCTCAGATACACGTAAACAAAACCACAAATAAACGAGGGCCCGTGGCTCACTTAAGATCCAAAACGTGGCAGCACAAAGCCCGTCATATGACCCTTCCAGAGCAGTGGCTTACACAGTGACTAGTTGGTAAGGGCAGAACAGGGCAGAGATCAGAACCTCCCAGGGAGACGGAGGCGACAGGCTAGGATGGATTCTTCCTAGAAGCAAGCGAAGGCAGTGACAGTAAGAACAGGGAATGGTCCGCAGAGGATTGGTCATGCTTTTAGGAGAGGAACCTGCTCACTCATCCGCTCTGATGAAGTTAAGAACAGGAAACACTATTGAAAAAGAGAAATAACTTCTACCCAGCAGCTGTCGAGGAGGCTCAAGTCAGTCCCTGAAACATTACATGTGAGGCAGAGGCCTCTGCAGAGAACCAACTGGATAAGGAAAAATCCCTTCGAGAGCTTCTAGTCATAGACTCCCCCCCCCCCCTTTCCTCGCAAACACATCAAATGGCAGCTTTAGATTGTTCCATTGCCTGGAGGCTCTAGCAATGGTTTCTCACCCACCAGTCCTGGAGAGCTTATGTTTTGGTGAGAATGGCTTGATGCCAGACTTTCTCCAGTGCCAACATTAACATGACAGGGTGGCAAAGCATTTCTTACTTCCTTCTTTAATTCAACCCCTTGATCAGTGTTCTCATGCGTTTCCTTGGCTTGGGGAATTTTTTTTGGGGGGGGGGTTGTTTCTTTTGGAGACAGGGTCTCACTCTGTAGCCTGGGCTGGTTTTACATTCGTGGCAATCCTCCTGCACCAGCCTCTTAAGTGCCGAGATGACATAAGCCACAGTCTCTGGTGAGCTTGAGGTGTCTGGATTTTACCAGCCGCATGAACCTGGACTCCGGTGCAGGTGTGACTCACCCTGGGACCCAGGGAGGTTTTCAGTGATTACTATTCTTCAATCACTTCCTATACAGGTTGCCTAACTTTGTTTCCTAGTTCCCGGAAAAGCAGGCAGACCCTATGAGACTGGGCGGTCACTTGCTACCCACTGGCAAAAGGCAGGGAGCTCAGGTCAACATTAAGCAGCTCATAGGAGCTATCTCACCGTCACCAGGGAGGACACACTCTTAATTCCCATCTCCCTTTTAGTAACGAAGTATTGATCTGGCTGCTCCAGCTATAAGAATGCAGTTTTATCTTCTCTGAAAGTCTGTTCAACTAGCAAGACTTACAGCTACCAAATCACAAGGACTTCGTATTTTATTTAGATGTTGCCTTGTCTGATACTACGCAGCCAAAGCCGTGGTCTGGGAGCCAGAAGATCTGAGCTCTAGAGGAAATGTACCCCAAAGTAGTTTTGTTGAACACGATGGGTTTCGGAGGGGAAAATGGAAAAGTACTATGCTCTTTTCCAGTTTGAAAATGCCCTGATTCTATGGGGGAGGAGTCCATGGGACCAAACATGTGCTTCACATATCCTACCAATCCCTATTCCCAGTCCTTACTCTCTGAGACAGGATCTCATTGGGTGGCCCTGGCTGGCTTCACACTTGGGATCCCTCCTGCCTCAGCCTCCTGAGCGCTGGAATGACAGGCAGGTATCACCACCACGGGCTGAAATACTGATCTCCACTTTGGGGGCCTAGTGGGAACTAGGGGCAGGGGCCGCCTGTGCTTGAGAGATGATAAGAACCATTTATGTGAATATCCCTTGACCCCAGTTTCCGTTCATGATGAAGCTTCGCAGTCTTAGGATAGCTGCCTGAACATTAGCATTTCAAACGCCGCCTGCCACAGGTGAGCCTGGAGAGATTAAGGGAGCAAAATTCCACATCTTCCTCCCCTCAAGCCAGGCTCGGTATGTAAATATTAACTGTTAGTACGTATTATTCATCATTCCCATTCATTTTTCATGAACGCACACAACAGATCAAAGGGGTGGGTGCTCTGCTCCTGACGCTGCTTCAGAATTGCAGGCAGACTCATTTCACTCTGTCAGCAAACTTGAAGGCGTGAGTCTTTAGGTAAACGAATATCTCCTGGTAATAGAGAAAACTTTACGGAATAACACACTCCTTCTCACCTCCCTCTCTTCTTGACTGAAGAGAAGCATGTGTAGTGTGTGATTACACGCTTGGTCTTTGGCAACAATGCCATGTGCCCGAGTCTAGCATACATCAAAGCATAACGGACTCTAACCTGGGCATCAGTGGGCAAGGACTAGAGCCGGAAGGGACCAAGGCTTCCACGGTCACTCAGAGCTCAAAGCTCCAGCCTACATGAAATATAAAAAACAAACCAACAAATGGAACACTATAGGGGGTGGGAGAGATGGTTTAGTGGTTAAGAGCACTGGCTGCTTTTCCAGAGGACCTGAGTTCAATTCCCAGCACACTCATGGCAGTTTGTAACTGTCAGCTCCAGGGGGCCCAACGTCCTGACACAAACATATATGCAGGCAAAACACCAATGCACATAAAGTAAAAATAAATCATTAAAAAAATTCACACTACAAGTGCTTTCCTACTCACTCCAGATGACCCTATTTGAGCAGCTCTCCTTCCATAGACTGCCACACGTACCCGGAGAGAGCTTAAAGATGCCAGTCAGTGACTTTATGTCCACATGATGGAAATCAGGCAGAACAGGGGTGTGAAAACATGGGCTCGAAGTGCCCTTCCTGCTTCTGTGAGGCCATGGGTGTGTCACTGGGCCAGTCGGAGCCTTAGTTATTGTATTTATAAAGAGGTTTTACAAAACCTTTCTAAGGTCTTTTTTAGTTCTAGAATTACAGGTAAGAATAACAATGAGGAAAACATGGTTGTAGCATAAAGCAAACTTAGCTATCATTCAAATATGGGGGTTGTGGGGCTGTACCCCAGGATTCTTACAAAGCTTGGGAGACTGTGAAGCTTCTCAGAATGTTGTGATGATGATCAGAAGCAGGAGCCACTGATGATAGGTTAACACAACTGGCTGGACCACAAAAGGCAGGCAGTAAGGGACATTTTGTGAACAAACAGGAAACTACCTAATTTTCAAAAAAATAACAAATCCGGTAGATTATTTGTTACTATTGTTAGAGATCAAAGGAGTGGTCAAAAATCAACACTATATAGGTCAAAGAGGAGAGATCCAGCGTACCATGCACTTGGTGAAGAAAAGCCTCACTTGGGAGGTCCACATATCAGAGCATCTAACAAATGGACCAGAAGCCAGACTCAACCCCAGATGCAGAGGGAGATGTAGAAATTGAGTAAGATTGTCCCACTTTGCATGGTCTACAATGCAAGATCTCAACAGGGCTGGCATTTCAGTGTCTCTGGTTTATTAACCACAATTACATAAACATACCGGTCAGCTCTTCAGCTGAAAAACCACAATGTAAATACCAGCTGTGCATCAGGACCAGCACCAAATCACGTCACTGCCTTCACAGTGTCAGAGATTGGTCAGAGGCGTCAGTGCACACCCACGCAATTCAGTGCGCACAGAGGCTTGCTTCCTTGTGTCTCGAAGACAAAAGTTCAAAATGGATAACTAGTCAGCACAGATGAAAATTGCAACAAAATCCCCCAGAGTGAAAATGTTTGCTTATACAGATAGCTCTAGAGGAAACAGTTAAACGTGGTTATTGACAAGCTGCCATTTAGGAGACTTTAATAGTGGGCTACAGTGTCGCGTATCTGCAGGTCCAGCTACTTTGGAAGATTGCTTAAACCTAGCATCATTCCAAAACCTTGCATCTTTTTAAAGCAAAAAACAAAAAACCAAAAAGACAGGAAAGAAATTAGTGAAGTAAACTAATCAATGAAAACAAGGACAGGGACTGTGGCAAAAGTCCGAAGAGGCTCAGGAAGTGAGGACAGCGCCAAAGTAATGCTGAAAACAGATCCAAACTTAGAAGCAACAATGGTAAGTCACCAAGGCACAGGAGAAAACATGCTTGTTCAGGATTGTACTATCTGACAGAAGGCAAGCAATGTTCACATTCCTCTGGATGAGTTTCCCCACAAAGAAACAAAACTCCAATTCTCAATATTTGCACTGTTTTAAATGCTAGCACACAATGCTAGGTTTGACACACTCTTTTCATGTCTCTGTACATTGTTAACCAACAGTAATGGAGGCTTCCAAGGCGGCACGTGTTTATACAGCACAATGACCCTACTGATTTCTATGAGTATGTTATATAATGTGGGAATTCCTGCTGTATGCTGTGATTACTATAAATGAATAAAGAAACTGCTTTGGACCTATAGCAGGGCAGAACTTAGCTAGGCAGAAAAAACTAAGCTGAATGCTGGGAGGAAGAAGGGTGGAGTCAGAGAGACGCCATGTAACCCTGCCGGAGACAGATGCTGGAACTTTAGCTGGTAAGCCACAGCCATGTGGTGATACACAGATGAATAGAAATGGGTTAAATTAATATGTAAGAGTTAGCCAATAAGAAGCTAGAGCTAATGGGCCAAGCAGTGATTAATTAATACAGTTTCGGTGTGATTATTTCGGGGCTAAGCAGCTGGGAACCAACTAAGCAGCCCCCTCCTCCAACAGTTATAAACTATGGTTACAAGGGCTTTGTAATCTTACACCACTGTGAAAAGCAGAAACTGTTGGTATTTAGGTGGATAAGGCAAGCTCACTGTGCAAAGGGCTTGGCAGTATCTCAACTGCTGATGCTTCATAACTGAAGACTGACAAGGAGACCTGAAAGCTGGAGCTGAAGCCACATATCAAGTCAAAGGCAAAAGCATCTGGTCAGAGAAAAATGTTTGAGGAAACAGATTTTAGTCTGTGAAAACACGAGGTGGTAATTTCTGGCTGATCTGTGACTTTTACATATGGTATACCTACTAGCCTTTATACATATACATACCTACTAAAGAGTGAAAGGAAAAAAGACAGTTTTCACTGCAGCAAGATGAAACTGAGCTGC
>NW_004949096.1:30254856-30268243 GCF_000317375.1 Microtus ochrogaster
TCTTCCTCTTCCTCTTCCTCTTCCTCTTCCTCTTCTTCTTTTTGACAGAGTCTCACTATGTAGCTCTGGCTTGAAACTTGCTATTTAGACCAGGCTGGCCTCCCACAAAAATAGACCACCCTAGTGCTGGGACTAAAGGCATGAGCCACCATGCCTGGCTGCATATGAGCAAATTTTAAAATAAACTTCCAAGGTTGGCAAGATGGCTCAGAAGGTAGAGGCACTTGCTACCAATGCTGCTGACTTCAGTTCAATCCTCGGAGCCCATGTGGAGGAGAGAAACAACTCCCAGTTGTCCTATGACTGCCACACACATGCTGTGACATTTAAGTATGCAGGTGCACATGTACACACACACACACAAGTGAAATGTACAAAAAATCTTATAGTGGAAGAGGAATTATATTATATATCAGAACAGCTTTTAAAGAAAGCTGTGTAATTTTTTCCCTGGCTGTCCAAAAATGTAGAATCAGTACTTATCTACTAGGAATAGTTTAAATTTTGGAAACTGACGAGGGAAGACAGACTGTGTGACCTGCCAAGGTCTCTGCCAGAGTGAAGATGCTGGACGATCTTTTTATAAAATTTTATCTTACTCTAAGCTGCCAATTCTTTCTAAGCACTGTACTTAGATGGTTCTCTGCTTTGTGCACTGAGCGCCCTTTCTCCCCAGCCCTCTTCAGTTAAAGGGCATTAGATTATGGACTGGGGCTGTGATGAAGAAGCAAAGTTGCAGAACAATCTTCCTTCAAGGCAAGCTGTGATGGGGCCAGCAGTGGCTGTGATGTATGCGGCTCCCACAGCGCCAGTGTGGCCATACACATGAGCCCACGTACCTGGGGCTGTAGTGTCCGACCACCGCTACACAGTAACTGATTGGGTGGGAAACATGGATAATCATGTTAAAAACTCCTTTCTTGGGACACGGACATCAGTGGTCTCACCTTAGCTCCCACACACCGACTGTGGAGCATGACTACCACTTACGGGCCTTAGGGAAGATTTTAGTAGTCTATGATCAAATAGTAGTTTAATTTTTTAAAAGAGCAACTAACCATTTGTATTTTAAAAAAAATTCATGCTGCAATTCAGGCTTGTTAATAGAGCCCAGGAAAAGGTATTAACAAAAAGGACAAACATGGACCCTTTGAACTTCTCTCCAGTACTCACGTGCACACACACACACACACACACACACACACACACACACACACCAATCTCTTCTTCAGGAAGAATCGTGGGGCTTACCACAAGACGAACTACTTGACATTTCTCCACAGGGCATGGGCCCACTCTCCTCTCTGTTCTTCTGTCACCTCTAGCTATGATGGGCCCTGCGGAACCTGAAGCTCAGCCCAGAGTCAGAATGGACTTAATGCTCTCATCTCTGAACAGTATGGTCCTCTGGCTTTTAATCTGTCCCAAACATTGACAACCCATTGTTCCCAATACAACAAAGCATGAAAGACATCGAAACTCCTTGAAGCATGTTCCTTGAGGATAAGTATTAAAAAGCTCGCTTTTTTTCTTGCCTAGAGTTTCTCTGGATCTTACCAGGTTGGCTGACAACACTGTCTGTTGATGAAATATTCCTTCATTGTCTCACTTGAAAGCTGCTAACCACTTACAGCTCACTTGAAATGCTGCTAGCACAACCAAAGAAGTGAGTTTGAGTCTTCCATTAAGCACAAGTGTGAATGCGTGGGTGTGTGCACCCACAGGCAGAGGCCCCCGGAGGCCGGAGGCATGACCTCCTGGAACTGAAACTACAGCAGCTGCAAGCTTCCAAGTGGGTGCTGGGAACAAACGCAGGTCTTCTGCAAGAGTGGTAAACATTCCTTAACTGCCGAGCCATCTCTCCAGCTCAGACTGACTCTAATTTAATTTGGATATACACATGTGGCTGGTAGATACAGTACAGATACAGACCCTAAACTTAGCTATAGAATAGAACCACCGTGGGGGCTAAAGAATAGCCATGCCAAGGAATGCCGAGATTGGAAGAAACAGTCTTCCTCAAGAGAAAGCATATTGATTAGTTATCCAAAACCTGATGATCAATTCCGAAAACATATCCATAGAAGTAACATTATACAGACTGAGTGAACACACACACACACACACACACACACACACACACACGTAACCCCAATTAGTAAACAAAGAGGCCCAATTAGTAAACAAATTTGAAAGGGAGTAAGGAGGGGCGTTTGGGAGGGTTTGGAGAGAGGAAAGATAAGAGTAAAATATAATGATATAATCTCAAAAAATAAAAACATTAAAAAAGAATAGCAATGTCTTACATTTCGGGAATAAGCCTGATTATGGTGAATGAGACTTTTTTAGAAAGATTTATTTTCCGTATATGAGTTCTCTATCTGCATGTACGTCTTTACACCAGAAGAGGGCCACCATTGAACTCAGGACCCCTAGAAGAACAGCCAGTGCTCTTCACCACTGATCCATCCCTCTAGCCTGTGAATGATTCTTTTAATGTAATGTTAAATTTGGTTTGCAAGTATGCCACTGAGGATTTTTGATTCTATATTCATCAGGGATATTTGTTTGTGATTTTTTCTTTTTGTTTTTTAAATAATTTTCTTGTATGGTATTGATACCCGGCTAATCCTGGCCCTTTAAATGAGTCTGGAAGTTCTTGCTCTTCTTCAGTATTTGGGAACAAATTAAAATTTTTACTTATGTGTATGTGTGTGTTCTGTATGTACCTGTGTATGCATTGCCTGCAAAGGCCAGAAGAGGTCATGAATCCCCTGGAACTGGAGTTACACACAGATGTGGTCTGCATGATATGGGTGCTAGGAATCGGATCCAGATCCTCTGCAAGAGCAGCAAGTGCTCTTACCGGCCAAGCACCTCTCCAGACGGGGGAGCGTTTGAGAGGATGGACATTAGTTCTTGAAACACAGCAGTGGGGTTGTCAGGAGGCCATCACAGGGGCTCACTCATCTGAACTCATGGCAATTCTGTGTCAGGCTCCCAAGTGCTGAGAGAACAGTCGTGTGTGTCACGGTGCCCTGTCCCCACCACTGCTGTTTTCAGGATCTTCTCTTTGTTTTTATTTTTGATAGTTTAATTATGCTTTGAAAGGTGTATCTTGTTGGATTCAATCTGATTGGAGGCATATGGCCTTCCTATAACTGAATGCTTATCTTTGTCTAAATTTTGAAAATATTTTACATTACTTTTTCAAAGAAACTTTGAACCTCTTTGTTTCTCACTTCTTCTATACATATTGTTACTCAAATACTGCTCATGGATGCTATTCTTCATATCCTAGCAGATTTCCTCATTCATTTCTCTTTTCTTTATTCAATGACTACTTTAAAAAAATTTACTTGTTTATTATGTATACAGTGTTCTGTCTGCATGCATGCCTGCAATGCAGGCCAGAAGAGGGCACTGGAACACATTATAGATGGTTGTGAATCACCATGTGGTTGCTGGGAATTGAACTCATGACCTCTGGAAGAGCAGCCAGTGTTTTTAACCTCTGAGCCATCTTTCTATTCCCAATGACTGCTTATCTTTTAGTGACCTATTGTTGAGGAAAGAGTCTAACTTCTGCCTCATTGGTTCTGATGCTGCCTGGATGCTCTTTATTTCATGCATTGTGCTTATCATATGAACTTGTGTCTGATTTCAAAAAGTAATTTCAATATCTTTGATAAATTTTTCAATTTGATCATTCTTTGTTTTCCTGGTTTTGCTGTGATTGTCCTCTGTGTTTTCTCGAGGTTAACTCAGCCTCTTCAAAAGAATTACTTTGAATTCTTTGTCAGAAGTCCATAAGTCTCCATTGCTTTAGGACTGGTTATTAGTGATTGATTGTTTTTGTTTTGTTTTTGATTCTCCCATTTTCCTTTCATTGGTCTTGTTCTGTGTGGCCAGGCACTGGTGACTGTACACTTGAAGAAGGAGGAACTTTTTATTTATAGTTTCTGTAGACTAGCTTTATCTGGGAGAGCCCTCTACCACCCATCCTATCTGGAGACTAAGGACAGAGCGTCTGGTGTGGTCCATGGCCGATTTGTTGCTGAGGCCGCTAAGAAGGTTGGACTAGTGCCTGGGTTATCAGATGGGCAGGGTCAGTGCCTTGGTCCACAGGGCTGGGGCTCAGTTGTATCTGTAAGTGATGGCTAGAAGCGTAGGTTCACAGGAGTTGACTTGGTATAGGGATGGACCATGAGGCTGAATCTCTCATAGCAAGCATGAGACTGGGTTCATAGGGGACCGATTAGCTCGGAGGCTAGGGCTGCAGAGTTGGTCCTGGGCTGTTTTAATGAGACCAACACTGGATTTTTGCTTCCTTTACCTCCCCAGGTGACTTATTTTTACTATCAAAACTTGAGAAATCCTGTTTTCTAGTATTTCTTTCTACACTGTTCCGCGTGTTGAAAGTGCAGAAACTGGGGCTCCATCCAGACCTGCTGAAACCAGAATCCATCTTTTCCCTAACCTCCCACCCACATGACTTGTTAACATGTGGAAGTTTGAACATCGTCTACCTTGGTTATATACGAGAAGCACATAGAAAACTTAAAAAACCAAAACCAAACTGTTAGATGTATCAGGTTAAATCTCCCGGAGTCCAGTGTGGAACTAACATAAGTCACTCAACCAGAATCTACAGACAGACATAACAACTGCTCAGGAGTATTCTGGGCACGACAAGACTGGAAAGAGGAAGGCTGAAGCCTAACTTTCAAAGGGACAGGGAGCACTTACCCTGCCAGGAAACTGACTGCTACTGGCATCTGAAGGAAAGGGACACTATGATGTCAAATCCTCAAGGGTCTCTCCAGCTTCACCTGACTTTCGCCTCACTCCAGCGGCAAGCGAGGCCTTACAGCATCTTTGCTCTCTGTTGCTAAGGCTAGCCATTATTATTATCTTCCTTGTTACTTTTCTTCCCAGATCACACCTGAATATTCTACCCTTGAATCTTTTCTTACTGGTCCCAGAGAAGTGCATATGAAGCCCCGGAGAAATTTCCCAGTCTGCAGTAAAGTTGCAAAGGCAGGAATAACCAATGCACGTTCTCCTTCCCTCACACTCCCTCCAGGGAGCCTGGCGGCACTGCGCTAAGAAGTTAAGAATTGTTGACAGACTCTTTTTCCATCTACGAACCTGTCTCTTTGCCTATTGCTGCTTCCCCCCGAGCTTTCTTGCTCTGATTCTCATGCCAAAATCCTTTCCCTGGGCTTGAGTTCTACTGTTAAGTCTTTATACGTTTGAAGTCTTCAATGATAGTTCCTTCCCATAATGTAGAATAGACGAGGAAACAACCTTCTTTCTCTCCTCTTTACAGAAAAACTGAATGAACACAGCAGGTAACAGTGCCGGGCCACACAACTTGTTTTTAACAATTACTAACACCACCACAGCTATGACAACAATATAAGGAATTGTTCTTTCAAGCTAATGAAATTTAGGCTCTGTCATCTACATCCTGTAAGGCTTTCAAGTTTTCCTCCTTTGTCTTTTGTGTGTGAGGTCTCTCACAGGACTGAAGACATTTTGTGGGACGGCATGATGGCTGTTCTTGGTTGTCAACTTGACAACATTTGGAATCAACTAAAACCCAAGCTGCTGGCAAGTCTGTGAGGGACTTTTGTTGACTGGGTCATTTGAGGTGAGAAAACCCACCCTAAAACTGGATCCTTTGAGGTGGGAAGTCTTTCTGTAAGTCTGGGTCATACCTTCTGGTGGCAGCCCATATAAAAGGACAACAAGGAAGCAAGATTTTGCTTTTCGCCTGCTTGCCTTCATCTCTCTGGCAAGTTCATCTGTCCTGCCACGGAGGCATGCCTAGTGCCAGAACCTCCTTTGAGATTTCAGTCTAGACTGAAGACCGGCCGAGACATCTGGCCTGTGGACTTATTCTTGGACCTGCCAGCTGGAGACAACCAGACCTGTAAGCCACTCTAATAAGTTTCCCCAATAGATATATTATAAATTTATATTCTATATATTATATATCTATATTCTATCCATTCTGTTCTTCTAGAGAACCCTGTCTAATGCATATGGTATGATTATTAGGTCTACGTTTCTTCTACTGGTTCAGCGTGGGATTCAAATACCAACCACACAAATTCATCAGAGCAGAGACAAGTCTCACACAGCTCCTCACGGCAAGTACATGATCTCAGGCCATCTTCCCTTCCTACTGTCACATTAAATGAGATAACATACACAAGTACTTAAAAATTGCAAAGTGCTCTATAAGACCTAGATATGTTTGATATTTGTGGCAGAGACTATGCAGTTTCTTGGAAGCTGAGTCAAGAACAATTTCCACGGCATGGTGAAGGTGCCAGCGAGTGCGGCATCCTCTGATGTCAAACTGTAAAGGGGAGTGTGGGTCCCAGCTCTTGTTTCTTAGTAAAGAGAAAAGCCAACACTACATGTTGACTCTGACATCAGCTTCAGATACGCAGCCCCAGCAGAGGCAGCTCAGTAAAGCCCACCATTCCACAGGAAGGAGTTCTACCATTCTGTCATAGCTGTTAGACTCTTCACTCCCATTAGGTGTGAACCCCACTGCCATTCATGTTGGAAGATCATAAGGCATGAGGCACTAGCTGGAAAAAAAGAGCACATCCTTGTGGACCTGGGCTGCCAGAGATATCTACCCCTGGCAGCCCTGCTGCTTTCTACAAGGAAGCTGGTGAGATGAGCTTGTGATCCAAAGGCTCTGATTTGAGTGGAAAACCTTGCAACATGGCTTCTGTTCTGCCATGAGACAGCAGGCCTGTTTCTATCCAGCTGCTATCTGCATGCAAGATGGCTTCACTTTCTAGAATACAATCTCTGTGATTGTTTGTGGTGCTATCTTGTTTGTATAATAAAGCTTGCCTGAAGATCAGACCGTGGAGATCTGGAGGTCTATACAGACAGACAGGAAGTAATATGGCTGGGTGGAGAAAGGAAGTGACAGGGAGGGAGGAAGCAGAAACTCAATCTCCTTTGGCTGGGAAGTTTGTGAGGTAAGGAGTGAGTGACTGTGGCTTGCTCCTGTTCTCTCAGCATTTTCCCCGATATCTGACTCCAGGCTTTTATTTTTAAGACCTATCAGAATTGTGCTACAATTGTTGACAAATGGACACAAAAACTAAGGAAAATAAAGTGAACTAGAGTCATGGAATGCTGGGCACAGGAAACATAATTCTACCGCTCAGCTGCTAATAGTGTCTTTTGTCACAAGTTGCTTGTTAGTAAATCCTAGTTCCTCATCCCACATTCTTGGACAGTCACCACAATTGAAATGAAGAACATTATTGAAGGAGATTTAATGCATTTGATGCTGGCGTGCTGGATTGTCCTAGGCTCCGTCCCGAGTGTTATTCTAATTAAACTAATGCTCACAGGTTTGTGTATTAAATGCCATTTTATGCAGGATCCTTAATTCCACATCCTAAACTTTTATCTCCAATTCGAACAGTGCACAGATTCTTCCTGTCTGGAACCTGCATTTAGGTCAGTGGTTCACAAACTGTGAGTCACAACCTTTTTGGGGGTGGAATGACCCTTTCACAGGTGCCACCTAAGAACAGCGGAAAACACAGACACTTACGTTACAATGTCCAATAGTAGCAGAAATACAGCTACGAAGTAGCAATGAAAATGGTTTTATGGTCGGGCTCAGCACAACAGAGGAACTGTATTAAAGGGTGGCAGCATTGGGAACCACTGCTTTAGATGTCTAGCAGATGTCTTTAATTCACATGTCTAGGATAGAACTCCTTTTTGCAATTTGTTCTTGTTTCGAAATAATTTCAGATTTACAAAAAGATGGAAGCGTTTCAAGTATCAGGAGACTACAGCCGCTGCTTCCAGCTGCTCCAGGTCACAGCAGGACAAGCACTTAGAAAGTCTACCATTTCCTGACTGAATGCAGACAAAACTGTACCCAAAGGCAGCATTGGCCTCTTCCAGAAAAATCCCAGAGGGAAGTCTATAAGCAATAGGCGTAGGCGTGGGATTAGGCCCTCCAGGAAAGAGTGTCAATCATGTCAGTTAGTGCAAAAGGTAGAGACAGAGTGTTCCCAGAACATGGAGACACCGGATAGCCCTCAACAACCGTCATTTCTTCTTTAAAGATGGCGGCATTCTTGCGGAAGCATGCGGACTGAAACTGCACAGGAAATGACATCGCAGGAAGTGTCCCTTCCCACCGAAACTCTGAAATATTTCATCCTGTGAATAATGTCCCTGCCTTCCTTTTATAATAACCGATACCCCTAAACTAAGGTCAGCCATTGCCTCTAAGAGTTACTTTCATGGTGCTCGTATTGACATTTCAAATAAATGAAAAGGCACAAAGCTTCTGTATTCCCTCCATTAGATGGCTTGTTTTGTAAAACTGCACTTATTATCTCCCTCCCTTTTCCTCTCTCTCTCTCTCTCTCCCCCCCTCTCTCCCTCCTTACCCCCTTCTGTCTGTGCACATGTGCAGAGGTCAGAGGACAACTGTGGGAGCTGGCTCTAGCTGGCTCTCTCTCTCTCTCCACCATGTGGGTCCCAGAGTTCAAACTCAAGTGGGAAGTGCCATCTCCCCACTAGATTCCTTGACTGTTAATGATTTCTTATTCTTGTCTAATCAGTTCCTTCCCATAGGAGTGCACGTACACACACATAAGGGACTTCTGAGCCATTTGTAGTATATTGTCATAGGATGGCCCTCCATTTCCCAGAATCTGGTATACCAGAAGGAGCAGCACCACTCTCTAGCATAACTAGGTGTGGCAGATAAATTAAGAAGTTAACACTGATTCAACACTGTCTCTAGATTTGAGCTGACTGTTCCAACTCTGCCTTACAGGGACAAATCTATTAGCCTTTCTGATTTAGGGTCTATGTAATCCATAACTGTAAGTTTCATTTAGGAGTCAAGCCTCCTCCGTCCTAACAGGTCCACACTGTCTTTGTCTCTCATGACTAGGTGACATTTTCATGACATCAAAATATTTTTTATTTTCAACACTTTTACGTATAAGGGTGTTCTGCCTGCATGTCTGCACACCCCATGCATACAGTACCCATGGAGGCCAGAAGATGGGGGTCAGATCCCATGGGGTTCGAGAGCTACAGAAAGTTGTGAGGTACTGTGTGGGTGCTGAGAATCAAACGTGGGTCCCAGGGAAAAGCCATCCGTGCTCTTAATCACTAAGTCACCTCTCCAGTTCCAAGATGTTTTATAGACTGTCATGTATATGTATGTGTATATGATGTATATTGTTGTAAAATAAGGATAACCAGTGTAACCAGTTTCTAAGGCTCCTTTTTAATCAGCAAACTAAAACTCCATGTCCATGAACTACTTTCTTCTTCACCAGCAGCTGCTTCGGCTCTATTTATATTCAACGTTGCTTAGTTATTTGGTGTTTTAATGGGTTTGTATATTTCTGAATTATTAACTGTATTTACTATGCTGTGCATCAGAATTTACTAATTCAGAACTGTAAGTTTATACCACCCTTGACCAGCATTTCCCCACTCACTCCACACCCAGCTGACTGACTTGTGGCAACCACCCTTCTATTCTGTTTCTATGAACTTGACAGTTTTAGATTCTACAGACATGAAATCATGAAGTATTTGTCTGGGCTACAAAATAATGTCTTCCTCATCATTCTTACTGAAGTACAAGACTTGCTTCTACTCAAGGGCTGAGGAACAGTCCAGTATATATGCCACCGTTTCTTCAGCCACCAATCTGCAGATGGACGCTTCCGTGGTTTGCCTGTCTTGACCACGGGAAAAACGGTGTGATGGGCACAGGTGTGCAGATGTCGGCACACTGACCTCGCTTCCTTGGATGCAGACTCGGAAGAGGGTTTCCCGGGTCATGCAATACTTCCATTTCATTTTTTTCAGAGGAGTCGCTGTACTCACTGTTATAACAGCTGTATTAATTTAAATTCCCACCAACAATATATAAGGGGTTTTCTTACCTCCCATCTTCACCAAAATTTAGCGGTTGCCCCTTGGATAACTGCTATGCCAGCTCATGTGAGGTTATCACATGTGTAGCTAGCTGGGTGTTGGCGCAACACGTGTGATTACCAGCTGGGTGGTGGCTTTGGTTTCTACTTCTCTGAGAAAGAACAACGTCGAAGACCTTCTACTGTTCCTGTTGGCCATTTTTATATCTACTCTAGGAAAATGTTTATAGCTTCTTGGTCCATTTTAAAAAATTATTTGTTTCTCTCTTCACCCTTTTCCCTTCCTTTCCCTTCCCTTCCTTTCTCTACCCCTCCACCTCCCTCTTTCTCCTTCTTTTTTCTTTTTTTTTGTTTAATTTATGGGCTTCTTATATATTTGGGGTTTAATACCTTTTATACCTTTTATGTATGGATTACTAATTTTATGTCACTCCCACGGAATATCTTTTCATTTTGTTGATTACTTCCTTTGCTCCTAATCTGATGGTTAATTTTGCTTTTGGAGCAGGTGCTTTTGTGTGTCACACCTGGAAAATACCAAGATCAATGTCATGGGGTTTCCTCCTTGTCTTCTTTGAGATGGGATGTCATTTCAGGTCTTAAATTTAACTTTTTAATCCATTCTGAGTTAGGCATAAGAAAGAAATCCAATTTCATTCTTTTCCCAGTGACTATCTGACTTTCCCACCATTTAAAAAGACTGTCCTTCAACCCATGGTGTATGCTTGGTGTCCTGTCGGGTGACTTATTTCCATCTCACACTCCTCCGGCTTTCCCAGGGATGGGCTACAGCAGCAAATGTGACTGATAATTCAGAGGGGAGTAGGAATTATTTACTGCAATAATCACTAGACAGAGGCGAGCTCTGGAATGTTTGTATCGATGGGAAAGGGGTGTTCGCGACAGGAAAGACATCTGGCTTTCTGCAAACCATCTCTCATTGTGTCCCAACTTCTTAGACTCTGAGACGAGAGAATCAGTTGAACTTAGGAGTCGGAGGCTAGTCTGGATAATTCAGCCAGATCTTAGCTCAAAACTAAAACAAAATGTGTACCTTTTTATAAGTGTGCAGTGTTCCTATGTGTGTATGCGCGCGCACACTCAACAATGAACGTCTTCCCCAATCTCTCTCCACTGTATTTTGTGAAACATGGTTTCTCACTGAATCTGGAGCTCACTGATTCAGCTAGGCTGGCTGGCCAGCAAGCTCCAGGGTCCTTCTCATCTCCATACCCCAGCACGGGGATTACAGGTGCTCGCTTTTCAAAACAGGGATGATCCAAGCTCAAGTCTTTATACTTTTGGGCAAGCACTTTACCAACAGAGCCATCCCCCAGCCTCCTTTCTGGAGTGTCTGAGGTGTGTCTCTGAGGCTCTGTGTTTCTGGGTGCCAACAGAGGGTTCCAGGCATGAGCTCTCGCTCTAAGTTTGTGGGAGAAGTAACTTTGCTTTTGGGCTTCCTTCTCAGTTTTCCAAGTTAACTCACCAGGACAAGGAAATGAGTCAGAAATTCAGATGAAATCTGGGCACAGCGGTGCCTGCCTGCCGTCCTCGCGCTCAGGAGTCAAGGGAGCGGGGACAGCAAGTTCAAGGGCAGTCTGCTCTGCACAACGAGTTTCGGAATGGTAAGGGCTTCATAGTTAAGAAAAAAAAAAGAAGAAGAAGAAATAAAAGAAATTTAAATGAGAACCCTGTCGAGGAATAATGTCGATTTATTTGAATTCTTTGGAACTTGAGCATATTAAAAAGTGCAATGGCACCTGCTTCTAGCAGCACACCCTGAACCTCACAGGGAGTCTGGAAATTTTATAATTCAATCTCCGCATTGTGTCAGCCATAAGGAATCATTTCTATTTATATAGGAACTATCCACTAAGACTGATCAGGCTATGGCTGAGGACAGATTCCATCTCTGAAATTGGCTGCATCTGTTCTGCTGAGGGGAATGTTCTGCCATGGATGGCTTGGCTGTGAATTACCAGAAATACTCAAGAGAGCAGCAAGCTGCCTTCTGTCCCCACTCAGCAAAGAACCAAGTCATCACAGGATACGGCGAGTTGCCCAGAAACAGCCAGCGTGCAGAAGTTCCAGAAGGCCAAAGCAAGGATTAACTTCAGGGATGGGGCCCTGCAGGAGCCTCTTCCTTAAGCGACGCCCCTCAACTCACATTCCTGACACAAGATGAAAGGTACCCAAGACACAGAAAGATGAGGAAAGGAAGCCAAACAGACAGGAATGCAGGGGGAAATCTTATCTCTACTCTTCTGTTCTGAGCAAGAGCACCCAGCTATGGAAATGAGTTGCTAAGTTCACAGTCCATTACTCAGCACTAAAGAAACACTGTCATAGACACACGACGATGTTAAAATAACGCTGGCTGGATGCAGTAGAGTACTACACCGGACAAGATACCAAGGCTGGAGCCTTGGATGGCTAGCACAGGACATCTTCCCCCTTTCTCTTCCTCCCTTATTCCCCTCTAACCAATTTACATCCTTAAAAGCTTAGAGTTGAGGATCCAACACAAGAATGACCTCTGGAAAGACGGGTCAGGTAGCAGTGACAATGTGGCAATGGGAACCAAGAGACCCAGCAGAATTTTAGGTCAAAAAGATACAGGGTCAGGCAATTGCTGACTCTTGTTGGGATTAGAATAGGGATGAGCCAAGAGTCACTGGAAGAAGGCTGATGCCACTGGAAAAGAGGAGGTCTGAGGAGACCTGAGGAGACCTCGGACTTGCAGTCTGGAATACTACCCAAGAACCTGCGGGGACCACGGGAGGGGAGCCATAGAGGTCTGGGTTGCCAAAGTCACTGATGTTAGGATATAGGCATGCCAATGAGAAACAGAACGACGAGCAAGGATGAAATTGCTGAGGGAGAGAGGAATGTCAAGCGTTGAACCCTGGGAATGCTCGCAATTAGTGCAAGACAAAGCCCCAAACAGCAAGAAGGCTAGTCAGAGAAGAGGCTAGAGAGTAAGACAACAGCAATGAAAGAAAAAGACGCCAACGAGAGTGCATGAGGTCACAAGAGGGAATGCCACACAGGGCACAGAGGACAGCACCCAAAGACATCAGATGACCTGAAAGATTCGCGGGAATTCTGGTAGGCATGGAAACCAGGTCTGAGAGCAAAGCAAGGACGAATTCCACACTATTCAATTCCTATTTGTGGACATCCATCCTTTTTAACAAAAATCACCTGTCCCTTGTTCTTCTTTCCCAGACTCCCCAGCATGCAGTGAGCGAGTTGATAAATCCTCTTGAAGATTCAGCAGGTACCAACAAACACTGACGACAAAAACCAGCAAGCGCCCTAAGAAACTCCAGGCTTCCAAGAAATGGTGTATTAACACAGTGACATGTATGGTTTGTCTTCATGGAACATGCAGTTCAGAGCTCTGTGCCCTTTCC
>NW_004949096.1:30268343-30303459 GCF_000317375.1 Microtus ochrogaster
GCCTGGATCTTGGCCTTTAGAGAAAACAGAGCATCACGGGGATTGGAGCAGAAATAGCACAGGCAGGGGTCAGCCACACATCAGGAACGTGTTCCAGTGAGTGAGTGACACTTGTACCATCTTCCTGGGGATTGCAGAGTCTGACCCTTCCTAACCCCCTCAGATAGCATCATTCCTTTGACGCCTCTACACTTTGTAGAATTGCATAGTCTCATTGCATTTAGCGAGAAGCCTTCTTAAAGCTCAAGTGTATCCAGCCATTTCAAGTCAGTAGCAAAATATGGCATTAAGTGATAAAGTTCCCCTTACAAATTAGTCCAGCCACTCTACTCACAGATGAAAGAAGAAACACATTTGCTACGCCTCTTTAAAAACTGGTGACCAACATCCCAAACATCTGCTCTGAACAGATAGGCTATTGAGAAATATTGGGCTGGATTACAGTATGCGCCAACTCTTATTTGCTGATCTCAATTAATAGGATCTATGTGCAGGGCATATAAGTATAATCCAGGTTTAACATAATAATCTTTTGGGTTTACCTAAAATACTACTGGCTGCGGGCGAGTTATTATATTTGCTAACAGCTCATTCTCATGATAAAAGCACACACTGATATTTAAACATTAATATTTTCAAAAATGTATTTAGTTTGATTATCTAACCTTTAAATTTTGTTTCAGATCAGAAGTCAAGAATGACAGTACCAGGGGTTGGGACCGTCTCCCAATGGTCAAGTGCTCCCCAGTGCTCCCCGGTATGTGGAGGCCCTGGGTTCCATTCCTAGCACCGGAAAACAAAATCAACAATAATATCAACACCCAAGCCATTAAAAAGACATGTTCTCTAAGTTTCCAAATAGCTTCTGTACCCAGAAACCCATTTAGCATATGTTTTTAAGGTCTGTGGTGGCTGTCTGTAGCCTTTGTAAGCCAGCTATATGAAATAAATCATCTAACTAGCCAAATATAAACTTACATGATCCTGAAAGTCAATCAGCAACAAAAATGATGCTAGCGTAATAAAGTTTCTCTTTCCTCTCCCCTGCCCTCAAATGGAAATATCTTCTGAATTCTAGCTTGGTTGCCAGCACAGTCTCTCTGTGGTCCATCCTCTCCACTGTGGCCATGGCAGTGGAGTGGGGCCACTCCATCAACTATGAATGACACTTAAACAAAGCATCAATAATCTTACTTCTCCTGGGAGGCCTTTTTAAAGAAAGTCAGAGGGAGCTGTGTGGTCGTGGCACGCATCTTTAATCCCAGTACTAGGGAGGCAGAGGCGGGGGATCTCTGTGAGTTTGAGGACAGCTTGGTCTACAGAGTGAGTACCAGGACAGGCTCCAAAGCTACAGAGAAACCCTGTCTCAAAAAAAAAAAAAAGTCAGAGGGGACGGTGACAGGGAGGAATGAGGCAGTGATCTTGGGATGCCATCAACAGAGACCACTATTAGGGTTGGTCCAGCCACTCCTGTCTTCCCATGTTCAAAGTTGGTCTGATGGAGCAAGCTGGAAGTGGAAATTGGAGAAGGCAAGGATCTAGGATTAGGCCGATAGAGGAATCTGCAGAGAGGATTCTGGGCAACTTTATGCAAAGTTGCTATTCACCTAAAGGTAAAGCTGAGAGTCCAAGTCCCAGAGCCTCACTCACATTCAATGTGATGTCAGCCTGGGTAACTCTCTGTAGTCCGGCCAAACGGAGATCACAAAAATGTCTTCCTCACACTGGGCTTGGTGGTACATGCCTGTAACCGCAGCACTCAGGATGCTGGGCCAGAGAAACTTTGAAAACTGGAGGTCGACCTGGGCTACACAGTAGAACTCAGACCACCTCCAACCCTGCAAAACAACCCCAAGGGATGTTAGCAAGATTAACTAATTTAGCAGTGCTAGGGATATGTAAGTGTTAACCAGACACATTAGATGAATGCAAATTGCCCACTACAGACTGTGTACGTAATGACTAAAATAGGTGTAGCTTTGAAAACCGCAGGCTTTCATGAGGACTAAAGAGCAGGGTGGGGACTGTTTAGTATCAATAAGAGGCAGAGATCTGGGCTGGAGAGATGGCTCAGTAGTTAAGAACTGGCTGCTCTTGCGGAGTTCAATTCCCAGCACTCACGAGGTGCCTCACAACCATCTGTAACTCCAGTCCCCGGGGAATCTGATGCCCTCTTCTGCCCTCTCTGTGGGCACCATACGGTGGATAGACACACATTCAGGCAAACTCTCAGACATAAAAGATAATAAATAAAAAAACAGAGTGCTGTCTTCAGGCATCCTGTGACCAGTTCCCACTTCTAAGGAAGAAAAATTATTCCTAATCTTTTTGCAAAATCACCACTCAGCAATAGGAATTTTTAAATGGGTCTATGAGAAACAGATAAGCTCTACTGAAAATATTTTAGGAATATATATTTTTTTGTGCTGATAGTGAGAATGTAAAATACATTTTTAAAACAGTACTGCCCTAAAAACTACTCAGAGTGAGCTCCATTAATGAGTACATGTCATTTCACTAAGTGAGACAAGGTCACCCTTTTTAATTTCGGAAATGTCTTTGCCCAGACAAATGACAAATGTCATATGGACCTTTGGTGCATAAATTGCAACAATTTTTTAGACACAAACTTCAGGGCTGAGCTGCCAAGTCTACATGCTTCCTTTCATGGCTTGCCAGCACAAAGAGCTTCTCAGGGAAAACATTTGCTAAATGAGAAAGGCTACATCATATCGAAGGACTTGAGCTGCGAGACTGGCAGCCTTGGCCCCAGGATTCAAGATCAAGCAGTTGGCACTTCCGCCTTTGCTGCAGGATTGTTAAGAAAATGAAAGGGTGATCTATACGCGCATTGCCCTGATTACCCTGCTGGAGTCCAGAGCAGGGCCTGGAATACAGAATTAAATCTGGAGGGTGTTGTGCAGAAGGTCCCTGTTTACAGAAAAGACTAATGTTTAGGTTTCCCATCAACCCACAGGACCTAAAGCCCATTGTTCTCTTTGGCTTCTAAACCAAGTGGTTTATTGGCTATGCTAATGAGCTTCCCGTTCTCACATCCTCCACAGAGCCCTCTAATTAAACAGTAGCATCTGAGAGGTGACAAGTGTGTTAGATTGGGCAGAGAGTGGAAAACTACTACCATCTACTAGAAGTACCAGAACGTTTGGGGTGAGAAGGAAAAATCCAGCAGGGATGTTACACTCCTGAGTGTTTCCAAGAAGCCACAGGAGTCCTTACAGCACAGTTACTATTTATACATGCAAATTATGCATTTCTTCATTATACACAGGCCGTAAACCCAGGGCGTCGCAGACTCTACAATATAAGCCCTTGGGCTCAAATCCAGCTCTGTTATTTTACAAATCAAGACAAGAGTCTGGTTAATATTTGTTGTATTTCATAGAGATTCTCAAAGAGCCAAATAAATTCATGCGGTACAAATGTTCTGTAAACCATCATGTCCTTTTAGGTTCTATTTTTAAAAAGTATTATTATTGTTGCTACAGAATCTCACTATGTTGCCCATGCTGACCCCAAACTCCTAACCTCAAATGATCCTCCTGCCCCAGACTCTCACGTAGCTGGGACTGTATGTATTTCACCATATCTGACTTCAGCTTCTGGTTTTTGGTTGAATTTTTAAAAGACATTTATTCTGACTCCATGTGCACGGATGGGTGTTTTGCCTATATGTATGCTCTGGGCACTATGTGCATGCAATGCCTAAATAGGCCAGAAGAGGGCGTGAGATCTCCTGGAACTGGAGTTACAGGTGGCTGAGAGCTGTCAGGAGGGTGTTGGAAATAGAACCTGGTTCCTCTGAGAAAGCAGACACAGTACTCTTAACCACTGAGCCATCTCTCCAGCCCCAGCTTCTGTCTTGTATTATCATGACATCATTTATTGCTTGGTACATCATTCATTACGGTCATAAAAACAGAGTATGCTGCTGAATCACTTACACAGATGCTGTGCTACTGTGGGATAACTCATCTATCCAAATCACATACAGTTCTAGGGAAGTTAGATGTGACTTCCAAACCCAGTCTATAGGGCAAGGTCCGCTCCCCAGGAAAGGCTAAATGCTTATCTGCTTATGTGTGTAAGGAAAGAGGCGTTAAGTGAGACCATGGCATATCTGTATTAGCACTGAAGTCAATATTTTAAGAATATGTTATACAGCAGGGCTATTTAGATTAATGTTATCTACTGGAAATATGTGTTCAAAGTACAGGCTGGCATCGAAGTATTGAATATTGTTTAGATCAAGGGACGAGACTTTGAAGCTTAATGGAAATAAACATCACAAGTCACCCTTAACAGATGTTACTATAAATGGGATATGGAAATATAAAATATAGGGACTAGAGAGAGATGGCCCAACTGTTAAGAGCATTGACTGCTTTTCCAGAGGACCCGGGTTCAATTCCCAGCACCTACATTAACAGTTCACAACTGTCTGTAACTCCAGTTCTAGGGGATCTAATGTCCTCTTCTGACCTCGGGAGGCACCAGGCACACACATGGTGAGCAGAGACACACAGGGAGGCAAAACACCCATACATATACAATTTAAATATATATGCTGAAGAGATGGCTCAGTGGTTAAGAGCACTGGCTGCTCTTCCAGAGGTCCTGAGTTCAATTCCCAGCACCCATATGGCAGCTCACAACTGTCAGTAACTCCAGTTCCAGGGAATCTGACACCCTCACACAGACACGCACGCATGCACAACACCAATAAAATTATATATATTATCATTTGTGTCAGAAAGACAGTTAGGCGGCAGACTTGGGTCTCTAGGTCTCAGTGGGACCTAGGCAGTAAAAGTGGGAGAACTCTTAATAAAGCACAGAGCAACTCGATGCCTGTATGCACAGAACGATGAGAAGTGAGCTGGCTAAGCTAACCTGGAGCAAGGAACTCTGGTAGGGGCTTTTGCATATGGAGCTCTGGACAAAAAACAAACAAACAAACAAACAAACAAAAAACCCCACAAACAAAAGTAAACATCACTTTGAAGCATATGGATTTAACATGTCCTGCCAGGTGCTGTTTAATTTGAAGTCTACAGGCGCACATTAGTGACTGAACCTTTAAGAACGCCAGTCTGACCAGCTGGGAGATGGCTCAGTGGGCAAAGGTACTTGCTTCCAAGACATAGTATCTGAGTTTGAGCCCTAGAAGCCACATGGTGGAGCAGGAAAACAGAATCCTACGAGCTTCTTTCCGACCTCCGCACAGGTTCTGTGGCGTGTATCTCCCCCAGGGTGGGGCAGCGGGAGGAAGAAAGGTCAGGCTTCCAAAACCTTTTCTTTCTCCTTTCTTCTCACATATCAGTAACACTTTTTGCTTAAAACAAGCACATCTTTGGAGGTAGGGACAAGACGAGAAATTTAAGGTCATCCTTGGCTGTATAGGGAGCTAGAGGCCAGCCTGGGCTACATGAGACTCTATTTTTAAAAAAAGCCTTGTGTTTAAAATCCCAAGTTAGCACTCTTCACTGGTCTTCTATCTTTGAGGCTTACAAAGACAGTTTCTCTGCAGGGAAACACTGGAGGGAGCATTGAGGCAGATTCTTAGAAAAGAGGACGGCCAAGAGCTGATATAAACCACATTTCTGGGACACTGTCACTGTTTTGTCCCAGGATGGGCTATATTTCACCCAAACTTGAAGGTTCTAGAGTCGATATTAGCATAGCCAGAGCCTGTAACCGACGTCTACTGTGTGCTTCCTGATGCTGATCTGGGGTCATCAGAGGTGCCCTGGGGAAACAATCTCAGGTATTTTAAAGGGCTCAGAATGATTCCCATGACACCAGCCAAAGAGAGTTATAATCTCAGCCCAAAGCCTACTTGGGCATAGATGTGCCAAGGGCCACAGCCAGCGTCTGTTTTGATACCTGTGGTCTGTATTATCATTAAAGGCAGTGTGGATGGCCCAGGGGCTGGGCTGCCACCTGAGGCCATGCTGATGTCCGAGGGCCACGTTTTAATAATCAGAAAGGTTAGTCAAAATATTTTCTACAGCCTATTAAAGAAGAGAAAATTCTTGACACTGACTAATGCTAAACATTGACTCGATAGTATTCTGTTTTCTAAATATTTTAAATTATCATTATGAACAGAATATACTTTGCATTTACATTTTCTTTGGATGGAACAAATGATCTAAATTTTTAAAAATCTTATGAAAGAGTGTTTTAACATAGCAGGAAAACCTCAACAATCAACCTGTGTGGTTGTATTATACCGTAATGCACCTTAGTAAGTGCACCTTACAAAAACCTTAACAATCAACCCCTGTGGTTGTATTATACCATAATGCATCTTCATAAGCGCACCTCAAAAAGCCCTCAAGAATCAACCCTTGTGGTTGTACTATACCATAATGCTTCTTACATTACATGTGCTCAATTGCTTCCACCTGTGACCTTTGCTTGCACAGCAGCAGCTCAGGCCTACTGCCCTCAACCAATGGATGAAAAACCGAGGCACTGAGAAGCTCTGTGTCTTCCCTTGTGCGACGAGCCAGGCTTGTGAAGTTAGCCATACTGGGGATGTGGCTTGGTAAAGGAGAGCTGACACAGCTCCAGGCCCTCAGTCAGACTCCCTTAGCACCACCCCAAGAGGAGAAAGAGAGAGAGAGAGAGAATAAAGAGAAGAGGAGGAGGAAGGAGGAGGGTAGACTAGTGGTTACTAGATGGTAGGGAAGATGAGGGGGAGGGGGAGGATGGGGAGGATGGGGAGGATGGGGAGGATGGGGAGGATGGGGAGGATGGGGAGGATGGGGAGGATGGGAAAGATGGAGAAGATAGTGGGGTGGGGAGGAGGAGAACATAGGAGGTTAGATAATGAGAACTGAACTATATACATACATATATATACTATATATTAGTATATACATATGTATATATATGTATATACTAGAAGTAATAAGTTCTTTTTTTGTAACCTACTGGTGTGACTACGGTTTACACAAGTCTATTATGTATTTTGTGAAGGAAGGAGAGAGAGAGAGAGAGAGAGAGTTTAAAGGCTCCAAACACAATGAAATGATGAGATATAAATGCTAATTACACTGATTTGATAATTATACATTGTACACATGTACTGAATTATCTCTGTACCCCACAAATATGTACAATTACTATGTCAATTAAAGAGAAAAATCACATTAAGAAAACTAAGTATAAACCCCCTAGAATTAGAAGCATGTACTCTATCGTTTATGTTGACAGAGTATTCTACACACTGATTAGCTCATGACCTAATTAGCACTGTACATGTAAACATGGACCATTGTTGGCTTTGAAATAAAATCTCGTACGGAAGGATCAACGGAAGGATTGTGCAGAACTAAGAGCGTGGAGAGAGAATAGAAGATAACGCATGTGGGGTGCAGAGAACGCAGATGCAGGTAGATGCCCACTGCGAGAGAGGGGCGGGCCTGCTTCTCTGGAGCTAGTGTGGTTGAGTGCTCATTTACAGTCTTTCTCAGAACCAGAGAGGCGCGGCTTTCTTTGTTAAACAGGACTGGTTGTGGAATCTGGCCCCTAAAAGCTCACCTTTTCTCACTGGCCTCGCCCACTTGGCTCCCAGCAGCAACCTTGGCCAGCATAATTTCTTATTTTCCTATTTTTCCCTCCTGTTTTTGAAAACACAGATTTCATTTAGTGTATAGCATCTTAATCAAAAACGGTTCCATGGAATTTTTTTCATTTATTTTCTACTGTTATTTCAATAATTTAAAATTGCATGTGGTTAAGAGCACCGGCTGCTCTCCCAGAGGACCTGGGTTTGGTTTCCAGCACCAACACAGTGGCTCATGACTATCTTTAATTCTGTCTCCAGGGGATCTGATGCCTTCTAGTCTCATGCACACAACTCACATAAACTCATGAGGACACATACATATAAACGCAATGAAAGTTTACAAAATGTAAAGTTTGCATTTGTTATTATATCATTACATACTACCAAATTTCTCATATTCTAGCAAGGTTTTTTTTTTCTTGTCACACATTCAACTGCATCAATTACTTTAAAAATTATTAGAGCTGATATTATTGTTTTTATTAGCTTATCATTTATTTACTCACAATAGAAGTTACAAATCTGTTTTCAGACCCATTTGCAAACCTTGCCCATCACAACCTAGTATCTGAAAGTAGAAGGGTCATTTTTTTTTTCTTAAAAAAAAAAAAATCCCAGGTTTGAGCCTTGTTGCTTTTCTCAACCGAAGAGTTCTATGAATAAAAACAAAATTAGCCACATCAGCCAGAAATTCCAACCACTCAAAATCCACCAGAACCCTACGCATTTAAGTGGGGTGTGTGTGTGTGTGTGTGTGTGTGTGTGTGTGTGTGTGTGTGTGGTGCATGCTTGCCTGTGTGTGTGTGTGTGTGTGTGTGTGTAAGCATCTATATTTTTCTGTTTCCAAAATTTATTTTGTTTGTGATGATTGCCGTGTGTGCACAGCTGTAGCCAACATGGTCGCTGTGGGGCCAACAGTTCCTTCCTCATTGTCTACCAGCTCTTTGCTTGCCTTTGGCACACGTGAATAAACAGCAAGTGTATTCACTAAAAAAGTCTTACAGGTTTGCAAATCCCTAAAACCTAACAGAAGAAAACACTGCAGAAAAGAATCCTTAGGGTGTTTGCCGGAATCTTAACTAAGTCACCTCCATCCATAACTAAGGACAGAAAGGCTCCTATGGTTACACAAAAGCAGTGGACTCCAATCCTGGGATCACAGCTCAGAATCTGCCTGCTACTGAATATTGTTAGTGGTTTTTCTCCTATGGTTCTATCATAATGCCAAGATCTACCCTTTCCTGGCCACTTCCTAAATTTCCCCCGGATGTGCCAGGGTCTGTGTTGATGTCTGTTGTCTGTATTACCACTGAAGGCAGTGTAGACGCCCAGGGTCTGGACTACCACCTGAGGCCACCCTGGTGTTCAAGGGCCATACTGATCTGAGTTGTCTGTGGTTCATTACCACTGGGGGCCATGGGAGAACTGTCTTGGATGGCCTGGGCACTGGAGGGTTGGTTTGCCCCTCTCCAGCTGCCTCCTGGAAGAGCTGCCCACCTCCCACTCTGGGAAGAACTGGCCCTAGTGGTGTGGGTGCAGAAGAGCTGCCCCAACCCTCAGTGGCCTTGGGACAACTGCCTCCCACCCCACCTCCTGCATTCGCCAGCTGCTGCTGCAGGAGAGCTGGCCCTGCCCCTTCCCATGCACGTGGGAACGCTGGCCCTGACCGAGACTGAGGGTGCAGTCCCAGGAGACTGACAATTCAGCTACACTCCAGGCCCACATCCAGCCCACCCCGACACCTACCCAATCTATAGCCCGCTGGAACATGGGAAAGAATGGGCTGGTGGAGCCACAGCCGCAGGATCTCCAGGACTGGGGCAGCAGCAGGATACCCGAGGGAAGTTTGGGTGAGGCCCAGTATTGATGGTGAAGCAGAAGCCAGAGGCCTTGAACAAGACCAACAAATGACCGCAATGAACATTTACAAGTAAAGCTGTTTGGACAAAAAGGTGGCACTGTGTGACACACCGCTGGGCCCAAGGCCACCGCAACAATGTGTACGTGATGGGAAACTGGAGGATCGAAGCACTTTGTTTCATTTTTTCGCATTATTTTTATTTTTTAAATATTTTTTGGGGGGAAGGCTACAAAAATGGAGCGAGGACATGGAAGGACTGGGAAATGAGTGGGATTGGGGTGCATGATGCTAAATTCCTTAAGAATCAATAAAAAATGATGTTAATAAAAGAAGATATGTGCTCCTACGACGGGGGCCCTGCAAGTCCCAATGGGAAATGAATGACTGCAGATAACACCGACATGCAGGAGAAGGGAGTTTGCAGATAAGCTGTTTTCTTGCTGGGGTGGGGAGCAGTTTCCAGAATCTTTTTTGCTTTATCAACCAATGAGCCTACACTAAGCAGATACGCACTATAAACAGGAGCACAGAAAAGATACCCCATCCAACCATGAGAGCCAGACTAGGACTCCAGGAGTAGCAAGGCACAGAAAGGCGAGACAAAGTCCAGCTCCTCTAGACTCCAGGAGACGATGCAAGAGTAGTTGGGAGATCCCGATTTCCTCAAAGGCTAAGTTGGAACTGCAGACAGAAACAAGTTTTGGGGCCTTTAACCTCAACGTAGGGCGCAGACACAGTGGGGTAACGTTGCAGCAAGGCTGGTAGACAAGAGTCGAGTTTGGGTTCCCTGGGCTCCCAGAGTTTCCATAAAGCATGGGCACTTTCAGTTTTGGAGCCGGTAGCTCGACAGGAGACGCAGCAGGAACTCGGGCTCACAACCAGATGGGGTCTAGTGGTCCAGGTCCCAGATATCCAGTGATGCTGCGTTCTGAGCAGGCAGAAAGCAGCCACAGACTGTGGTCATAAGTGCTAGAGCAAGCAGTGCTCCAATGGATGAGAAATACTGCCCCGGAGACCACGAGATACCGAGGCCCGCTGATCATGACTTTCTCCTTTGTTGTGGTTACTACCTCAAATCTCAGTGGTATACATTCTCCTGTGAGTTGATTTTAAGTTGATTGTTTGAGTTGTCGGATTAATCTAAAACATTTTCAAGACTTAATTTAATGCATCTGTGTTATTTGTCTGTGTGTATGTATATGCGCATGTGTGTGTAATCCCCTAGAGGGCAGACCAGGCCATAAGATCCTTGCTGTTGGTGTTACACGCATTTGTAAGTCACCTAACAGGGTGTTGGGAAAGGAATCTAGGTCCCTGTCACTGAGCAGCAAGTGCTCTTAATTGCTGAGCCATCTCTCCAGCCCTCAATTTAAATTTTAAATGGTATATTTAGGTGACCAGAGGGATGGAAGGGCAGGAAGAAGGCCATTGAGATGCTAACTGAACACAGAAGCTCCATCTCTTTAAGGGAGCCTTAAAGAATAAATGGAACCACTCTATTTACAGCCAATCCACAACTCCTGGTGTAGGTAGGTATGCGATAACATTTCCCGAGTGGAGAAGGAATGAGGGAGGGGTCATAACAGCAGGACATAGATCAACTGGCCCAGCCACGACAGCAGCAGCAGGCAGACAGAAGATGCCAGCTTCTTCCTGGCATGATGCCAATACAGTCCCCACTCCACTACTAAATCAAGCTTGTAACCTTTAGGAAATGGCTCCCGTTGCTGCATCTCACTTACATTTGGCTCTGTGTTAAAGCCCCTGAGATAATATCGCTAGATCCCTGTGCTTCAAAGGGAAAAATAAAAACAGTCGCTCAGGATTTCAACAGAGCGGCCACAATAGGAAGGCAGCGAGGGTCATGGAACCAGAATGGCTGATGTTTGAACAGATAAACTATCCGTGGCATAGTGGCGACTTGACCTTTATCTGCCCTAGGATAACTTCAGTGTTGATGGTATTGAACCTGCAGGCACTATAAGGATTAGTAAACAGAAGATCACAGGGGACAGAACCATGATGGGAGAGAGGAGACAGAAGAAAAAAACTGGTGTTTTACACAATAAAATCCCATATTCTGGGTCAGAAGGATAAGTGGCAGAGCAGAAATACAGACCTACTTATTGAAAAATCCTGCTTCCATTTGGTGTTTCTGCCTGTTCTGGGATGAGGGGGTGGGAAGGGTTGAACCCAGGACCTTACGCTGCTAGGCACGTGCTCTAACACTGAGCCACAGGCCAGCCCCTGTTCATTTTATATTTACTTTTGCTTGGGGAGTTATGCTTGAGAAAAATCTAGTATGAGCAATAAGATTTATTTGAGAGAGAGAGAGAGAGAATGAGAATATACCAGAGTGTGCATGTGAAAGTCAGGACAGCTTGCGGGAGACGGTTCGCTCCTTCTACCACGTGGGTCCATGGGTCAAGCTCAGGTCAACAGGTGTCTTTACCTGCTGAGCCACTCCGACAGCCCAGCCCATAAGCTTTCGTCTTCAGTATGAAAACAGATCCCTGAGCTGAGGCAGAGCAAGCGCATTCCATTTTCCAAATCTTCTCACTTAAATGCTATAATCAAAGTCAGCTCCACCTCTGAGCGGTGTTCAGTGACATCTGGTGCCACTCACAAAGAGACGGCGTTAGAGGCGAATGAGAGATCTACGTGTTCCGATGCGGGTGGGGGGAGTCCAGGGAGACCACGCTTTTTTGTCCCACTGGCACTTGAGGCTGATGGAAGGGAGGTACAGGGAAAAGCTGCTTGAGAGATACCGAACAAAATGAGGCAGGTGGGAGGGGAACGAAGGCTTGGAACTAAATAGGGAGAAGAAATCTATTCTCTAGTAAAGTTGGAAGAGGTCACTAAAGCAAGTTTTCATAATGAGACCGGCTGAGAGCAAGCAAGGTGAAGGCCTGAGAGCTGTGCAGGAGGTATTCAGTGAGAGCGAGTCTCCTATGGCTGTGTGATCACAGTCTACAGGCTCAATGCCCCGGAGACGAGAGCTCCAGCTCCTGCCTGATGGCATGGGTGGGACTGGCACTTAAACAGCCGCCTTGGGTGACAAAGGCAATTACTAGGTCACATAAATAAGGTCACTTAGAACTTGAAAGAGCCAGAACATACAGTTCTCGCCAACGTCGCCTTTTTTGGCTTAAAAAAAAAAAAAAGCCAATAACCATGAGTATTATAGCTGTTGTGTTATTTTTCTATGAAAACTACCAACAAAATTAGTAAGGCTTGTTCAGTTTGGAGGACTAATTACAATCAAATATCACAGTCTGGTGGGTTATTGTCAATAGGAAACTTACGTCCCACAGTTCTGGAGGCTGGGAAGTACTGAGACCCTAACACGATAGCCTGAAGGAGGGCAGACATTGACACCAGTGCTCTGACTGCTTTATAGATGGCAACCATCGCATGGTGGCAGGGGAGAAATCTGGTCTCTTTTGGCCTAGAAAGCCATCAACCCAAGTATGATGGCTCTACTCCCAACCTGATCGTTCCCTGAAGACCTCCTCTCCTAATACTATCACAGAGGGAGCCAGGCTTCAACACAGTAACTGTAGGATTCATAAAACATTTGGTCCATACAGTGTCAATGCTCTCTTGCCTGGTTTGATGTACTCCAGTAAAAGGTGGCAATTTTCCTGATACTCCCTGAATGTTTCAAAGATATTAGACACAGTAGGGACGTGGACAGTTTTTTCCTCTCAAATAATTACTCTAACCCAACTCTACAGAATGGATATTCGGATGTGAATCTTTATTGATCAGCACTCTTTGAAGCTATGCTGATATCCAAGCAGGATAGAATTAGAACATTAAGCCTTCTCAAACTGATGATGGAATATTGGTATCTATGCTTGTCTGTCTATCCATATATCATCTTCTCTTTCTTGATATGGCAGGAAGGAGCTCTGCTTCATATATTCATGTAATTATCATCATAAACATTCAACTGAGACTTCCATTTATCCTATAATTATGTTTGCTTTGTAAGTTCTTCTTCCTTAGAAAATTATACCAGTCAGCAATTCTAAAATTTCAAAACATTTTAGGTCTGAGTAAATTTTCAAAACAAAGAGTGTAAGAAACAGCAGAAATGATAGTATCATAATCAAATTCTCAGAGATCAAATCCTGGGGGCTGGCACTCACTAGATGACCTTGGATAACTTGTTTGAATTCCCTAGGCCTAGCTGCTCCTGTAAGATGTATAAGAACATTCCATTAAGAGTTATGAAAATTAAATATGATCCCTTATGTCTGGAACCTTGAAAATGTCTGATGCTTACCAAGTATCCAATAAACAATGTTCTTTAGTCATTCTTAACTATCTGATCTAGGGTATACAATTTTCCCATGAATTGCTTATACAGGAAAGCATATTAGGTCATGGCTATCACACATCTAATACGGACAGTCAGGGAGTGTTCTGAAAACTAGCCACGCTTCAGAGCTGACATTTCTCATTGTTGTTGTCAATAATCTCTGTGAGTGAAAAAGATCTCAGTTTGACAATCAAAAGTCAATGAAGAAATATGATCTCCTGGCAGGGATCTGATTGGATCTTGTCTGCCCACAAAGTACAATGATAAACTGATGGAGGAAGGTCATTGGTTAAGTAATAAAGAAACTGCTTGGCCTCATAGGTTAAAACATAGGTGGGAGGAGTAAACAGAACAGAATGCTGGGAGGAAGAGGAAGTGAGCTCAGAGATGCCATGTTCCCCTCTCCCGGACAGAGCTTTTCTCTGAAGACCCGCTGGTCCTATAGTCAACTTGATAGACTTCTAAAGACCAGAAAATTGTGTCATGGTACTTTCATTGGGCACTGACATCCATGCCCATCTCTGCATTAGTTAATTTTACGGTATGAGAAAGCAGTTATTGGGGTTAACAACCATCTATTCTAGGACAACATTTCCCTCCTCACTTTGCCTGAAGCGGGGAGAGGCTTTCCTACTTCTTAGCTCCATTCCATGTTGAATTCCAGTCCTCCAGCCTTTGGGATGGTCTGAAACCTGGGGAAAGTGGAATGAAAGTCTTTCTCAGATACTAGCGAGCTCTGTATCTGTGAACACCCTTGTCCTACATCTAAAATTTCTTTTGATTTTTGCTTTGAGAAACTTGCTGAGATTCTCCTGCCTCAGCTTCCTAAGTGCTGAGATTACAGGTGCATTCTTGGTGCAGCACATCCCTGAGAGGTCCTGCAGCCATCCGTCAGAGCTGGGCTCGAAGCTGTCAAGGATGTCTGCTGTCCATCACCACAAGGTATTCTGCATAGCAACGTGCTTTTAGAGTATTTATTTATTTATTTATTTGTTCATGTCTTACAAGCCCACCCTGACAAAAGGCTCTTAAATAATCCACAATCATTAGAGAACCAAATAGCTTCTGGAAGAAGTTGTAGACGTACAGACTTCTGCTCTGAATTCAAGTTCTGAACACGTTTCCTATTTAGAGCCTAGACGTAAAGATCTCACACATTCCTGGCTGGCTGTGAGCCCTACCACACAGCACACTAGCTGGCTGCTACTTTGGCGTTTACTAGACAGTCTTTTGCCAAATTCTTCTGGAATTTGTTTAAAGGCATCAAATGTGTTTTGCACCCCCAAAGAATATTTGATTTCTTGTCCAAGAAATATCTGTTGACGATGCTGTGCCTACCAGTGTTGTTAGGTGTTAGGGAAGTAGTGAAATTTGGTGGCAACCCTGTGGATCTGTCACTGAGGTGCAATTATGTGGGTGCTTATCTTACTAGAGTTTGGTACCTGTGCTTTCCCATGGACTTACTGCCAACTGAACAGTTCTGATGCTGTTTGTAAAAAAAAAATGTATAATGATTTATCTTTTCTATGTTTACATCGCTAAACACGAGCAGCCGTGTGGCGATTCTTCGGCAATTGACGATGATGAAGTCAGTCAAGCACTTTTTATTCATTAGCGGAGAGGTTCGTTTTTACTCTGTCCTACAGCTAACTAAGTAGAAGGACTCAAAAATGTTACACATACGCACCTGACAGATCTCCCGATAGTCTCCCCCATCCACATAAACACACCACTTGGATGAACTAAGTGAAAAATGTATGTTGATTGAAAAGAATCCTCTGGCCAGAGAAGCTGCGTCACGTGTCACAAAAATGAAAGGAACAGCTCCTAACTCAGCATTGCTTGGAACACGCAGTCGGAGGCACTTGTTAACAGAAGACATGTCTTCCCTGAGCTCTGTGGCTCGTGCCCCAAAGCAACTGTCATAGGAAAGGGGGTCATTCCTCATGGCTAAGGTTGACTTACTATAAAAAGTTCTGATTTCCTTTCCTTTTGTCCTTTTCAGAGAGAAATCCTGTCAATTAGTCCTTCTCTTCCCCATTACTCATTTCTCTGGTCAGCATCCTCCTAGCTTAAAGAAAAAGAAAGGAAAGAAGGAAGGAAGGAAGGAAGGAAGGAAGGAAGGAAGGAAGGAAGGAAGGAAGGAAGGAAGAAAGAAAGAAAAGGGAGAAACAAAACATGCTTTTCACATCCTTGGTCTGCTATAATTTCTCTCTGCTCTGCATTTGAAGACAGTAGAGAACAGTGGTTAGAGAATAGGCGCTTACAGCTGCACTGCCTGGCTTCAAGTTATTGTACTGTTACCCAGACAGCTGTGTGACTGTGTTACTCAACCAATAAAATGGGGATGACAACCTCATCATAGCTGAGAGCCTGATGTTAGGTCACACGTGTCAAATACTCAGAACAATGATCATACTCTGAGTTTTAAATATTCCAGGGCCAACAGCTGGGTAGAGCTTCTTGGATTTTTCTACAGCAAATTGTAAATCATATAACCTGCAGGCAATGACATGTCTGTCGTTAGCCCTTATCTTATGTGTTGGCTCTATGCTTGGGTTTCCGGGGTAACGGCGACAGAAACAGTGATGGGGACTGTCCTTGTCTTCTTCCTGACTCTCATTCGCTCTTCTATTTCCATCAGCCCTTCTCCCCCAAGTATGTCAATAGAAGGCTCTAGCAAAACCCACTAATGACCAAAACCCACTAGTGACATTCTAGGTAAACCTGATCAGTTCATTTCGATCCTTGGAGTGGGGTGGGACAGGTTGTTTGGCAGTGCTCTAGTCTGGATTTGGACTGTCCTCCAGAGGCCTATGTGTGAAAGACTTGGTTCTAAGGTTGGGGCTACTAGAAACTTCCAGAGGTAGGGCTTAGGGGCTAAGTGTTAGGTCACTGAAACTGAGATCTTGCTCCCCCTCTTTTGCTTCTGTCCATGAGGTGAACACTTCAGTCACTCACATGCTTCCTACCATATGTGCTGTCTCGCCACAGGCCCAAAGCAACAGGACCAGTTCATCATGGACCTGGACCCCCCTAAAACCAGCAGGCAAAAGAACCTTGTTCCCTTTCTAAGTCAACCCGGCATGTGTTACAGGGATGGACAGCTACGCGCACAGGCAGTGTTAAGCATGAACTCTCACAGCTGCTTTCTCTCTCTCTCTGTCTCTGTCCCTGTCGTCTCTCTGTCTGTCTCTGTCTCTCTCTCTCTGTCTGTCTCTGTCTCTGTCCCTGTCTCTGTCTCTCTGTCTCTCTGTCTGTCTGTCTCTCTCTCACCCTTATACTTTCCTAACACCTCACACTCCATATTCATCATGTTTTCCTCCCACTTCTCTGAACATTCTGCCCCAGGCTCCTTTGAGGACTACATTTCCTCTGAGGGCCCTCTAAATATATCTGTAACACAAAATTAAACTCAGACATAGGGAAAAAAAAATAAAATCCCTTTGTGTTGCTTAGAACTAATCCGATTCTCTACCTAAGCTCATACCCACTGGGTAGCAAGACAAAATAGTTAAATGTCTGGTCTAGTGCAAAGTGTGGGCTTTACTAATTCACAAATTCCTATCTAGTTAACACTTGCTCCTGCCTGCTAAGTCAGGGTGTCCAGGACGGCATCTGTAACTCCCAAGGTGACTGCAAGTGGCTTGGCTGAATGCTCTGTAAATTCCTTTGCTCTTCCTAGATATTTAGCCTTAGTGTTTGGGACACAGCCCTGATGACGAGGACTCATTTCTTTGCCATGCTGTCTTTTCTAACAAGAGAGAAATGGCTAGGAAGTTACGATATAGATTCCCCCTCCAATTCACCTTAGATTCCTGGTCAGCCTTAAATGACCCATATCAAATGACTTATCAAACTCTATCAACAGCAGCCCACTCATTCAGAGTGGAGAACATGGAATGTTCAAGGTGTCCATGTACATGTTCAGTACACGCCTCCGGCAAGTACAACATCAGTGGTAAGGAGACTAGCGATAGCGACGTTTTTGTTTTTGAGACAGGACCTTATGTAGCCCAGGCTGACCTCAAACATGCTATGTGTCTTCACCTCCCCAGTAGGACTACAGGCGTGCCTGTCTTTGACGTGGTGGATGATCAAATCCAATGCTTAATGCATACATACGGTACTGTACCATCTGAGCTGTAAATCCAGCCCCCGTATCCGTTCTTTAGCCAACAGTCATGTCTGAGAGTGAGAAGACTCGACGGGGGGATAGCGAAGATCAGGAGGACATTCAGAGTCACAAGGAGATTATACAGGTTGTCACCCACTCAAGCAGGTACACACAGGATTGTTAAATGCTGAAGAGAGCAGTCGGCTTCAGCATCAGGTCAAGGCAGCAGTTCACCAACGGGAAATAAGCTCTCCCTTCGGCTCGGCATCAGGGTCGAACAAGTCTGTTGTCATTTGTCATCCTGTCACGAGGGGTCAATGGAGCCACTGTATCCCCTCTTATCTACAACAGCATAGACTCTGCTGGCCTCATTAGAGAGGACTGAAATGTCACACCTCACTGTAGTCACAGATCAGCCTTGCAGCCACTTCCTTAATTATTTTAGAAACGCCAACACCTAGCGTGATGCCTGGCAGAGAAAGCACTTACAACCCACAGATGAATGAATGAGCTCCCCTTTCACCGAAGACAGGAAGGCGGCTCATTCTCCCAGTCCTAAGTTCACAAAGCAAAGAATTGGGATCTTCATTTGAGCTCCAAACAGAGAACAAATAGGGAAGAAGTCAAGGAAAACAAAAAAAAGGAAGGCAATAGGTAGCTACCGATGTACAAACACAGCACATTACAGAAGCAGATAAATCACACAACCTGCAAAAAATAACCGTGAAGACAAACGGTGGAGTGCACAATGAGCTTCCTTGCTAACTGGACATTTCCATATAGTACACATTTTCACTTATTTCTTTAATGTTAATTTAGCATCTAATTCCCAAGGCTAATTAAGGCACATATACGATATGGTCCACAGACAAAAACACTGATGCAAGAGGCCATTCTGATTTAAATGTCCATTCTCCCTCTGTAGAAGCAGCCGTCCTGCTGTAGGATGGCGCAATCCCACAGCCACTCTGTAGGCTCTTGAACTGAAATATGACATTGGCGTGATTATTTTTCTAATAATAGCAAAGGTCACTGTAGTGTTTCTCAGCAGTTCCTAACCTCTCCACACTTTTAGTCTTTGAAAACTCTTGGAAACAACAAAACAGGTATATTTAATACAGCTGGAAGTATTATTAGGGTTAGCCAAGTTCAGTTTTCATTAATTCTAGAATACCAAGAAGTAGAGCATCCACACACCCTAGGAAAAGATTATCCTATGGCTTTCCACCCCAGTACCAGCTAGGACATCTTAGGAGACATTTATAATTTATTATTGATGTCTAACTTGCTGGCACCATTTTAAGTACTGGACTACCCAGTATAACACACACATAGCCCAAACCCATAACTACCAGATCCAGATATGGATAAATAAATACAAGCCTGATCTGACAACCCCTTTAGATTAACGTCTGTTAGCCAGCTTTTTGTTATTATAATAAGTAACTGTGATAATCACCCTAGAAAAAGAAGATTGGTTCAGCATTTCAGCAACTCTGGTTTGTGCCAATGGCCTGGGGTTTTTGGACCCACTGAGTGGTAGTATACCACGGAGGGAGCACCAGGCAAAACAAAATACCTCATGGACAAAACGTGAGAAAGGGAACAAGAAAGATACCAAGTCCCATAATCCCTTGTGGTAAGCACCCAGTGACTCCTAGGCCTCACTTATTAAAGCTTCCACTACCATTCCAAAGCGATGAAGTGGGGAACAGGCTTTTAATTTATGGGTTTGGGGGGCAGTTTAGATCCAAACTACAATACTATGCCTAATTTGATGCTATGTGTTGGAAAGGTGACCCTTTTCCTACCGTAAATACAGATACATTTCACTCATCTATGACTTTTTTCCTTTTTTCTTCTCTCTCTCTCTTCTTCTTCTTTCTTTTTTTCTTTTTTCTTTTTTATCATAATAGCTTTATTGAGCTGGGTGTGATGACACGGGCCTTTAATCCCACTACCAGGGAGGGAGGGCAGAAGCAGGAAGAGCTCTGAGTTTGAAGCCAGACTGGTCTACATAACAAGTCCTAGGCCAGCCAGAGCTACATAGTATGACCCTGTTTCAAAAAAGAAAAACAAAAACAAACCCCAAAATCCAAATAGCTTTCCCGAGATCCAACATAAAATTCATCATTTAAATGGCCGCCTCAGAGGCTTTTGTTCTGCCCCAGGGCTAAACAACCAGCATAACAGTGACCATATGATAAGGGTTCTTTCTCACCACCACAACGTTTTCAGGTTTCATCCGTCCATATACTATGTATCAACATTGCCAAATTCAGTTTTCTAATACGGATTTGCAACATCATGTATCCATGTCTCAGAGACAAAGCAACTGGAGCTGTTTCCACTTTTAAACTGTAAGGAACAATGCTGCTATGAACTTGCCATTACCTGCTGAGCTAGGGCACTGGCCCGAGAATTCTTATATATTCTGGATTCAGGTTCCTTATCAACTACGTGATCAGTGAGTGTTTTCTCCCACTTAAATGGGCTTTTCTTTTTGCTTTCTTGATGCTATAATTTATAATATAACAGTATTTTATTTTGATGAAGCTCAGATTATTTTTAGTACTTGGGATTTCTGTCTCATGTTTATTCTAGTTTTTAATACAGTCATATCCCTAGGAACCTGCTGCTAAGCAGTGTGTTCTGATTATTGCTTGTTCGTGTGGTTTGAATATGGTTTGTATTTCCCAAGAATTTGTGTGTTTACAAATTTTGCTCCAGGAACCCTGCGGAAGAGAGTGAGGAAGGACTGTAGGGGCCAGAGAGGCCAAGGACAATGAGAACACAGCCCACAGACATCAACCAAGCAGGGCTCATCGTGGCTCAGATTGACTGAAGCGACAAGCACAGACTGTTACAGGTCTGTACTAGGTCCTAAAGTATATGTTATGGTTGTAAGTTTGGTGTTCCGTGGCACTCCTAACAGAGGGAGTCAGGGGTGTCTCTGAATCTTTTGCCTGCTCTTGGGACCTTTCCCTCCTACTGGGTTACCGCAATTCAGCTTTGACATATAATGGGGGACACATGCTACCTGCCATCTCTCAATTATCTGTAGAAATGAGGGTGAGAATCAAGCACTGAGTTCTGAAATTCACAGGGGAATGTATCTTTGTTTATTTATCTATCTTAGGTTTAGTTAGAAGGCTATGTGTATTTGTGTGTTTCTGCTTGGGTTTGTGCACATAAGTACAGAGGCCTGCAGAGCCCAGAAGATGGCATCAGACCCCTTATAGCTGGGATTACAGACACTTGTGAGCCACCCAACATGGGTGCTGGGAACCAAAATCAGGTCCCCTGCAAGAGCAATATGAGATCTTTACTGCTGAGCCATTTTCCTGGACCCAAATCCATCTTTCCTTTCCTCTTCTTTTTTTTAAATATGGTTTTAATCCTCCAAGCCAGAACTTTGTCAGGGCCGCTCAGAAGTTGCTTGCGCATTTAAATGAGTTGACTTCTTGCTGGCCTTTATCACCATTTGGTGGAGATTTCTATAGCTATGAAAGTAGCACAAAAATTAAAAAAAATTAAAAACATGGAAAATGCAGGTAGCCCCAGCAAACCCAAGCTGGTCAGTAGGCTCCTAGAATAGCACAAGTAACCCCGGTGCCTAAAGGGCAGCTCTGTTCTCCCACTGCACACGACAGCACTGGAAAGCAAGGTAAAAGCCTCTGTGATTATAAATAACGTAGTTTTTTAGTTGCAATGGTGGAAAGTGACATGACCAAATTAACTTTTCCTGAGGAGCCAACGAGGGAAAGAGGAAGTAGACATCAGTTTACACCACAGCATTGTTAAAAACAAGGTTAAAACGCCTTCCTTCCTTCCCATCTGACGTAGCCTTGAGTCATTCAACACATATTAGTATCTATGATGAGCTAGCGGTACAGAGACCTGTCATTACCAGATTATTGGTTTAGTTTTGTTATCTCAAACAAGGCCAATCAATTGCAAGCCGAACACCTAGTTACAAATTTGAAGTCCTCATCTGAGGGGGTGGTCCCAGTGGTCTGGATGGACCAGCTCAGGTACCACCCAGACCCACATCCGGGCCTGGGGTTGGCCTGCCCTAACAGTTGCCCCATCTTTGACCTACTGGAGTCCATGAAGGGACTGTAGACTGATTCCATGACTTGGGGCAACAACAGGGTATCTGAGGGGAGTTTCAGTGAGGACTCAGTGATGATGGTGTGTGTACTAGAAACCAGAAGCCTTGAACCAGACCAGAGACTCGCTGCAGTGAACATTCTGTGGTGGGGCTGATTGGACAAGTGTGTGTGTGTGTGTGTGTGTGTGTGTGTGTGTGTGTGTGTGTGTGTGTGTGTGTGAGAGAGAGAGAGAGAGAGAGAGACACACACACACACTGCAGCTCCCAGTGCCACTAGGATGATTGAAAGATGGAGGAGTGAGGTGGGCTTTTTAAAAATTTGTTTTGTTTTTAATTAATTTTTTTTGTGGGGACATACTGCAGGGGTGAGGGACTGATATGGAGGGGCTGGAATGTGAGTGGGATGGGGGAGGGGGGAGGGCACCAAGTACGCTTTCTCTCCTGGGGCCTTCCTCTTCCCTGCTGGAGATCCCACGCCTGGCCAGGCGTGCACCTGCTCCCCATGCCAGCACGGTATTCCACCCGCTCCTCCTCACTCTCTTTATAGCTACTTATATCTCATCTGCTTTCTTCCAGTTTCCCTATTCCGGAATTTTCTCTCCCATCGATGTTAACTTAGTCCCTGTCTCTTATTTTAAGGAACTCGGGCAACAACAACAACCAGGGATAAGAAGAAGTAAAACTCTTTGGATTAGGAATAGAGATTCTCATCTTGCTATAACTGGCTCAGCTATTAACTAGCTATTTGACCTTGAGCAACTAATATTCTACAGCCTGTAAAAGGGACAGTAACTAGAGGAAGAAAGATGAACTACAAGACCACTTTAGGAATAGCCCAAAGCCTCAAATAACACAATATAAGACAGCATGAATACCCGGAAATTCTGTTCTATCCCAATTTAGTATTATGGACTATAAAACTACTACCATACCTTGAGTAAAATTCTCTTAATACTGGGGCCATATGCATTCTTATTGTCCACTAATGTTATTTGACATGTGATCATATCTTTTGCAACTTAACCAAATATTACAATAAAAGCAGGTCACAGAGGAATGTGAGAGCTGTAAACTGGATCTGTTCTAAGGAGTTGCTATAAATACTGGAAAATTCAAAAATCAGTGGTAGTGAGTGAAGGAAGGAAGTCATTTTTAAAATCATTCAGAATGATTCCATTTACAGGAAATGGTTCAGCATCAGTAGAGATGGAAAGCAGATTGATGGCTGCCTTGCCTGGGAACTGGGGACATGGAGAGAGAATACCAATAGGCACTGGGCTTCTCTTGGCAGAAAGGGAATGGCCTACAATTAGATTGTGGCGATGGGTGCACAGCCTTGTGAACACAATAAAAAAAACACTGAATTGCACACTTTAAATGGCTAAACTGCATAATGTGTGAATTATGTCTTTAGAAAGCTGGATTTAGCTGGTCCTGTGGCACATGACTTTAATCCCAGCACTCAGTAGACAGAAGCAGGAGGATCTCTGAGTTCCAGACTAGCCTGGTCTACACAGTGAGTTTCAGGACAGCCAGAGCTGTATAGCGAGACCCTGTCTCAGTTTTTAAAAGAAACAAATATTGAACGTTTTCTCATAGACTTTCTCTAGACTTAACTATGTATATACATATATATGGAAGCAAAGGAAGATTATTTGTGGGCAGGAAAAAGATCCCAGTTGGGAGAGGACGAGAAAGGTTAATGGGGGTTAAATATGAGCAAGTGCAATGATGCACACATATAAAGACAGCTATAACAAAATACATTATTTGTATCTTATCTTTAAAAAGTAGGGAAAATCACTTTAAAAAAATACTGGGGCTGTTTCATTGTGAGGTGTGAATAGAGAAAAAATATATGTGGGAAAGAAGTGAGTATTTTTTCCTAAATGCAGAGAATTGTAAAGATTATCTATTGTAGGGGCTGGAGAGAAGGCTCAGGTTAAGAGCACTGGCTGCTCTTCGGGGGAACCGGGTTCAATTCCCAGCAACCACATGTCAGCGCACAACTGTTAGTATCTCTAGTTCCAGGGGATCTGACACCTTCACACAGACACACATGCAGACAAAACACCCATACACATAAAACAAAATAAAACTTTAAAAAAGATTATCTACTGTAAATTATATGTATGTATTTTCACTCTGTAAACCAGGTTGACCTCAAACTCAGAGATTTGTGAGTCTCTGCCTCTAAATTTTAAAAGACCCTGAAAAGAAAGCTACACAATAACTTCACTGGGTTTCCACTTGACACTAAATTCTCCCATGCAGCAATAGCTAGACGTTCAGGGGTCAAACTGCAGGGGAATTTAGGAATTTAAGCCAGACCAGAGTTTAATGTGAGCAGGTACAAAGTGATACATCTGGTGGGCTCTCAGGTAACATCAGTCACAAGCTTTGAAGGGGACTTTAAGGACCTGGGAAGAAGCATGTCATTTCAGGGGACAGAGTTACGCTGGAGGCAACCATACAAGGGTCCTGGAGAAAGAGACTATGAAGACGACACAGGTAGATCCCCACTCCCCCTGCCCCACCCCCAGCATCAGAAGCATCTATTCTAGCGAGAGAAAGAGAGCACACGTTTAGGGCAACACTAGATGAACAGGTGTGATGATGGCTCTGAAGAGTTATCAGATTAAAGATGTCTTCAGAGAAGAACTTGAATTTTCTTTGGATGCAGGAGCTGATGCAGAGGCCATGGAGGGGTGCTGCTTACCGGCTTGCTCATTCTGCTTTCTTATAGAATCCAGGACCACCCGCCCTGATATGGGACTGCTCACAGCAAGCTCTCTCTGTGTGCTTACAGATGCTTATAGGACCATCTCACATCAACCAGCAATCATCAGTCAAGAAAATGTCCTATAGATGTGCCTACAAGCCAATTTTATGGAGACATTTTTCAGTTGAGAATCTCTTTTCCCCAATAGCTCTAGCTTATCTCAATATCTCTCTCTCTCTCTCTCTCTCTCTCTCTCTCTCTCACACACACACACACACACACACACACACACACACACACCTAGCTAATGCAATCCATCCCTTGTCAATCTGACAAACACCTTTCCTTTCTTGTTAGTCCCCAGGATCTCATGTTAATATTAACACAATATAAAACATAAATAACTTTAAAAGTTCCAGAATCATGAATTGTTCAGTCTCTTTAAAAACCCCCAGTCTCTTTCAATGCTCAAAGTCTCTTTAAAATATCAAAATCTTCCCAAAATTCCAAAGCCTCTTAACTGTGGGCTCCTGTAAAATCAAGAATAAGTTAAATGCTTTCTTATCCCAAGAGGAAATAACCAGGGAACAGTCACAACCAAATCAAAGCAAAACCCAGGCAAAAGGCTTAGGGTCAGCCCTCTGGATTTATTCACATCTACTGGGCCCCTCCAGAGGGCTCCATTTCTTTGGCTCTGCCATTGTTAGCATCCACAGCTTCTAGGGGCAGACTCGCTCCTTCCACACCTGCGGCTTGCCTTGGTGGTCATGCCACGGTATTGGAATCTACTCTCACCAACTGCTAGCTTCTCCTAGGCTCGCTTCAGGAACTCTGATGCTATCACTTGCTGTCCAGTCCTCAACCTTCCTCTGATGGAGGAAGGTCATTGGTTAATTAAATAAAGAAGCTGCTTGCCCTGATAGGTTAAAACATAGGTGGGAGGAGTAAACAGAGCAGAATGCTGGGAGGAAGAGGAAGTGAGGTCAGACTCAACAGCTCTCCTCTTGGGGGCAGAGGCCTCAGAGAGACACGATGCTCCACTCTTGCGGGCAGAGGCAAGAGCTCTGCTCTCTGAGGCACACGCGATGAAGCTCCGACCCAGGATGGACATAGGCTAGAATCTTCCCTGTAAGCCACCTTGTGGGCTACAGCAGATTATTAGAGATGGGCTAGTCCAGGTGCGAGAGTTAGCCTAGAAGAGGCTAGATAGAAATGGCCAAGCAGTGATTAAATGAATACAGTGTCCGTGTAATTATTTCGGGGCATAAGCTAGACAGGCAGCCGGGGTGCTGGGGACGCAGCCCCGCCGCTCCTATTACTACATTCCTCCATGGTTCCCTCAATCCCGGACCTTCTACTACTACTGAAGCTGTGCCTTCGCGGACAGCATCTCCTGAGGGAATAGAGCTCTACCAGGCAGCGTGGAGCCTCAGCTGTTCTCCATGTCCCCTTCGCGGACAGCATCTCCTGAGGGAATAGAGCTCTTCCAGGCAGCGTGGAGCCTCAGCTGTTCTCCATGTCCCCTTTATGCCGTCAAAACCAGCACCACCTGGGTGACTCCAAACACAGTACCAAGTTCAGCTGCCATCACGAGATGCAGCTTTGACCCACTCTGAACCACAGCTTTTGTGTGTTGTCCCTGAGGCAATATTCCCATGTTTATGATCCTCAGTGATGCTGATCTCTTTTAAATCATGGCTAACTTCTCAGTTCCAGCTAGACGGTAACAATTGCCTCAGTAAAATGTAGGTTTATCCTGCTGTGGTGCTGGTCTCTTGTTAATTGTGGCATATCTTCAGCCCAGCTGACCACACATGATGGAATCTTAATTCAAAAGGTTAAACAGCCCCCGTAGAGTCTCCAAGGGCCTCTCAAACTTCCCTCTGAAACACTGCAAGTCAGGCCTCCATCGTCTGCACTGCCCTGAACACTGTTATCGTCCAAGCTCCTACAGAAGAGTCCACGGAGCTCTCAACACCAAATGGAGTTTTCTAGTGCAAAGTTCCAAAGTCCCTCGACTGTTCTTCCAAAACAGCATGGTCAGGTTTGTACCAGTGAAACTCCGTGACCTCGTGCTAATCTCTCTTAGTTAGGATTTCTAGTGCTATGATGGAACATGACCAAAAGCAAACCATAGGGGACAGGGTTTGCTGCATTACAGTTCTACATCACAGTCCATCGCAGAGGGAAGTCAAGCAGGCTGGGAACCTGGGCAGGAGCTGAAGCACACAGGTCATGGAGGGTGCCGCTTACTGGCTTGCTTCTCGTGGCCTGCTTAGCCTGCTTTCTTATAGAACCTTATACAGGACAGCCTGCCTGGGTAGCACTCTCTATAGTGAGTAGGGCCATCCCACATCAATCACCAATCAAGAAAATGCCCTACAGACTTGACTACAGGAAGTCTTAGACATTGTTCCAATCAACGACTCAAGCTCGCGTCAAGTTGACAAAAGGCTAGCCTGCACACACCAACTCCATGACAGCATCTATAAGCACACAGGAGAGGAAAACGAAGGAAAAGACATGAACGTAAATAGAGAGAGCTGTCAGGCTGCAAGGGAGGCTGGACACGGAAGCAGATTTGAGACCGTGACAAGATAAACAAGGCAGGTTCCAAGTGGTGGACCCTGGGACAGAAGAAAGCCAGTTACAAAACAGGAAAAAAGGAGCTCGTTCTACAGTCTAATAAAGAGTTAACACAGCGAGGGGAAGAGGGGGAAGAACATTGGGATGCCCAAGGACACTTGACAGACACTCAGAACCTTGTCAACTAAGCAATGAAAGAGCCCAGGGGACATGGGGCTGTGGCAGTGTGGGACTCTGCAGTGACAAACTGCATCAGTCAGCTTCCTGCCCACTACAGACACTTATAGAACTGAACACGACCTTGGATTAAGAAAAGATGAAACTAGGATACTTCTGATTTTTAAACACCTTTTAAACTTTAAATCAAAATACATGAGGGCATAAACTGTCAGGTCCGTAACTCTACAGGCGCATTTACGTTAAAACATTTAAATCATAATATCACAACAACTACATTTTAGTTGACCAAAAAGATTTCTTTCCGGGTGATCTAGAGCACTAGAAATCTCATTCCCAATGGAGCAAGAGGACAGCGCATAATGGTGGAAACGATTATTCTGTGAGGGCAACCCGGGGAGAACAAAAAAGTCATTTTGTTGCATGAAGGAATGAAGACAGCAGAGGAGGAGGCATGAGAGCATCCTCATCCCCAGCATATGACTTTTACCTTCCAATCTGAATCTCAGGAGACTATGATAGGGCCTGAGTGCAGACAGGAACTGAAACAGACCCCACAAGTCCTTAAAAATGTGGCCCCACAACAGGCAGGTTACCTGCAGGGCCTGTGACCTCAACAGCATGGGCTTTGACAAATACAACAAGAAAGCTGTTGGCTACCCCCCATCCCCCTTATTGGTGAACATATCTTGCCTGGAAGGTTGGTACAGCAGTTCACAGGGTTCATAATTGGGTGTGGCTGGGATGACTTTCCCCGCTCAGGAAGTACTCTTAGCACGGTCACCATAAAAGCCGACCAACAGAACAGAGCGCTTTTACAGCTCCGTTGCAATTTTATCTCTCTCTATATTGCAACCAAACTGTACTGTCTGCTGCAGCAGAATAGCCACTAGTTCTGGGGGCGGGACAAGCAAAGCAAACGACGTTGAGAGCTTATATTGTTTTTGGGGGGGCATCACTGGTTACCCTTGTTTGGGTAAATGGTCACAGCGTCAAACTGCCCTCTGAGCATCACACCAGGCATGGTGCTCTCGGCTTTCTCAGAGAAGCTTCTGTTTGTAGCGGGGATGGTTCATGCAGGGACTCACCACTGGCCAAGGTGCTGGAAAAAAAGTGATCGTGGAGTGCTCAGTCCTGAATCGCACAATTACACCAGCCCTCCGGGACCTGGAGACTTCACAGAAGGGCTGTTAGGGAGACGGGAGCGAGTGCTGTAAAAGGTTGTCTCCTGGGTATGACGTGGCTGTGGCCCCTGTGACGATGTTCACAGCACCAGTACCACTTGCCTAAGGCTGGCCCGTGAGCATGCCACCTTTGATGGGGGAGGGTCTCAAAAGACACCCCTCAAGTAGGGCCACCTGCATAAGGCTGACCCGTGAGCACTCCACCTTTGATGGGGGAGGGTCTCGTAAGATATCCCCTACCCTGAGGAGTTATAGGTAGCTCAAGGTTATGGGGGGTACATTCCACACTGATGTAGCTACAGGTACACTGCCCTTCGTCAAGTATATGACCCCAACCCATGCTCCTAAGGGCAACCCCCAATTAAATTTAGGGGTCCCCCAGTTAAATGTAGAGGGTCACAAACAAAAAGTAGGAGGAAGACTTGGAGGGCAAGGAGAATAAATTTTAAAAACATATATGCTCAGGAAGGAACTACTTCATGCTTCTGGGTACTTGAGACAGAGATCTGGTTGCAGTATAAACTTTTAAACTGTTCCTTCCTGCATTTCACAACTAAAGCTGTCACTAGCACTCACAGGAGCTTCTGACGAGCTCAGAAGAGTCCAACAGCAGTATCCTCCTAAATTTTTCTTGACAAAGACACTAAAGGACACAGATTTGTGTCCTTTCTATTCTGTATTTCTTGTGATTGGCAGATGTGAGTTACTGTTTGTTTCATTCACAGCCTAGGCAAGTGTCTAGGGACAGAGGAGGGACACAGCTGCCAGGATGCCAGTGGTAGGGTCTAAGGGACACATAGGAGAATGGGTTAGATATATATATGCAGCAGATCATTATGTAGCCCTATTATAAAACATCCAGACACAGGTCATTGGGCTATTGATGGTGTGAAGTCCCTGCTGATTTATTGGTGCAGATAAAGACTATTTTCTTGTTTGTAAATTCTTCTTCATTTTTCAAGAAACTCCTCAGGCATCAATCAACATGCTTAATATGTACATGGCTAAAGAAAATCCCAAATTTTCTTCTTCAGAAAGTTAATTAGAAGAATGTAGACCACACAAAATATTCTTCACAATTTCCATATTCCATGGGGAACGTGGAGGCATCACTGTCCACACCGAAACTAGAAGATGCAGTGTTCTGAAGGAGAATATCTACCACCAAAGGTGTCAGCCACATCTATAGAGGGGATTTGAGCAAATGGGCGATACAGCCCTGGCACTGTTAAAGAAAAAAGCAGGGGTGAAAACTACCCCTGCAGTACTGATGAGAGCCAAAGTATTAGTATTTTACCACCACAGTGAATGATCAACTCAAAGCATTTTTAAAAGGTAGGCTTCAGACATCAAACTGTACAACAATGAAGAACACACGGGAGGAAATGCCATGTTACCATGCTATCTATCTGTGCACACGGGAGGAAATGCCATGCTGTCTATCTGGACACACGGGAGGAAATGCCATGTTATCTATCTGGGCACACTGTACTGAAAGCTTCAGTGCACAGAATGGGAGCCTGTGTGCAAGCCCTGCATCTCAGGGAGCCTGTGTGCAAGCCCTGCATCTCAGGGAGCCTGTGTACAAGCCCTGCATCTCAAGGGAGCCTGTGTGCAAGCCCTGCTGCAAGCCCTGCATCTCAGGGAGCCTTGTGCAAGGCATGCATCTCAGGGAGCCTGTGTGCAAGGCATCATCTCACGACAGATTAAAGTCCAGAATACTTCCAGCAGGAAGACACAACCATATTCTAAGACAGGTAAGACATTTCTTTAAAAACATAAAACCAGTTAAGAGATAGATGGAAGAATGTGAGACATCACCCACCACCAGAGATTAAGTTAACACACGATGAACTGTCATTTCATACTGCTGCAGTGGCCAGTATAAAAAAGATGAACATTAGAAAGGATATGCAACCACTCCTGAGTGAGCGCTGCTTATTTCATCTCTCCAAATAACTGCATTTCATTTAAGTTATCGAAACTTCCTGGCATATATCCACATTTTACAACACCAAAACCATTCTATTGTAAAGCCCAAAAATGTCCAAAAGCCATCTCAGACAGGAAGTAAATACCTGGAAATTAAATGATGTTAATTATTTAGAGGCTAAGTTTTACTTTTAAAAATGAAAGTTTGGCTGGGAGCGTCACTCAGCGGTAGACCACTAGCCTACCTAGAATGCGCAAAGCCTTGGTTTCTCTCCTTAGTACTCCAGAAATACATTGAAATAAAAATTCAACTTGTTAAAAGTGAAAAGATGCGCCAGGTGGTGGTGGCGCACACCTTTAATCCCAGCACTCGGGAGGCAGAAGCAGGCGGATCTCTGTAAGTTCGAGGCCAGTCTGGTCTACAAGAGCTAGTTCCAGGACAGGTTCCAAAGCTACAGAGAAACCTTATCTCAAAAAAACAAAAAAAGTGAAAAGATGATCAATTATATCCCGGATGTGTGCAGGTGCAGCCCACTCCTCAGATCAGGATAACTGGAGATCGTCCTATGACTTTACTGGTGGTGATGAGGCGAGCAGGCCTGCTTTTCGTCCCGCCCGACTCCCGCACGGCTAGCTTAGCCCCAGAATAATTACATGGAAACCGTATTCATTTAAACACTGCCTGGCCCGTTAGTTCTAGCCTCTTATCAGCTAATTCTCACATCTTGATTAACCCATTTCTAATAATCTGTGTAGCACCACGAGGTGGTGGCTTACTGGGAAAGATTCAGCATGTCTGACCTGGTGGCTGGTTCCATGGCATCTGCCTGGCTCTGCTTTCCTTCCTCCCAGAATTCTGTTCTGTCTTCCCCTGCTACCTATGTTCTGACCTATCAGGCCAAGCAGTTTTCTTTATGAATTAACCAATGAAAACAACAGATAGATGGAAGACACTCCTACATCATTTACTGACTTTGAAAGTCATCTTAAGGAGGAACAGGGAGAGGGATGAGGTAGCAAATATGGGAAAGCACAGTGATCCATATGTATGAAAATGTAATGAAACTCATTATTGTGACATTAAATATTAATAAAACACAGAAGTCACCAGATAATCCTAGAAGAATCGAATAAGCAGAGTGACAGATCAGGTCCTTGGCATTTGATTGAGGAAGGTTTTCAAAAAGGCTTGGAAAGCCTAGGCTACTCAGTAACTAGGGAGACAAGAGGCTTACTGCAAACATTTTCCCATTGGGTTACAGAAACATAACTCCTACAAAGGGGCCTTTTAAAGATTTGAGTGCTGAACATATTTCTGATACTCTTCTAATTTGGTAATATATTGTGGACATCTTTCCTAGCTAGACATATTTATCTATTCATTCTCACTAGTAGCTACAAGGTATCCACTGTACAGTTATGCAATAATGTATTTATGATATTGTAAAATTGAAAACAGGGACTGGCAAGATGGTTCCGTACGTAAGGATTAACCCTAGAGACTCACATGATGGAAGGTGAGAATCAGCTACAGCCAGTTATCCCCTGACCTCCACAATAGTGTCCCAGCACAAACGCATGAGTGTTTGCATGCACACACACACCCACACTCACACACACACACGCTCTAAATCAATACACTAAAATTTAAAAACCTGAAAATGAAGATTTCCTAGAAAGTCTTTAAATTTATATTTATTTTCTCACCAATAAATCTGAAAGAATATATGAAAATATGCTTCTATTTCAGATACAACGTTTAGAATAAGAAATAACTACATTAAATTGAATATCCAAATAACAAATCTCTTTTAAGTCCCAGAATCTAAACATCACCAAGTAATGAAAATTATGTAATTCCTCACACAGGAAGCTCTGGGAATGGTTTTTGGATTCCCACACCATGATAATTAACGGACAGCAGCTGTGGGTTACAGCATTCTGGGCATATTACACAGAGACAGGATGTCACTGCACAGAGACCACGAGCACAGCTTGGCTCTAGCCTGCACCGCTGAAGACACAGAGCACTGAAGATGGTGAGAGGCAGACTGCCTGGGGGCCAGCCTTGGCTCAGTTACCTGGGAATACGTCTTGGGCAAACCACTAAAGTCTCATCTTCTCCTTTGATACGTATCATAAAGTTTCCATGGCAATTAAAATAAATGATGCATATACAGTGTTTAGGGCAATGTCTAACCCTTCATTAGCATTCAAAAATGCAGAGGGACTATCAGTATTAGCGTTCCTGAGCAATTATTACAAATAAAGGTGTCCCGTTAGGCCTAGGGTTTAACATATGTGTAACATATGGTGCAAACCATAGAGGTATGTCTGTATGATGTATTAAATATTCATATGTATATAGGGTTGTAGAAACACAGAGAATGGCATGCCAGCTTTTGACAGCTTATATTTAGAAGTCTAGCCAAAAGACTCAAAAGGATAGATAAAATAATAAAGAATATGACTTTTATGCTCAGACTGAAGAAGTAATAAAGCAAGATTATTCATCAGTCAGACAGACCAGGTAAATATTTAAACAATTTCCCTTATTTGAACACCCAATAAGTTAAGAATATGAAGCATACAATAAATAAAACCTCATAAACACATGGACTTAGGGCTTAAATACAGATTCATAACTGCATCTATCCTCAAGTCTACATGGAGTTTGGTCATGACACTGATTTTAAAAGTGTTCTTTAGATTTATGTATTTTATTGTATTGTGTGTCTTGCTTGCGTGTATGTGCGTGCACCACTGTCTGGTACTCATGGAGGTCCGAAGAGGGCATTGGGTCACCTGAAGATGAAGGTACTGATGGTTGTAAGCCACTGTGGGTGCTCTTTACCACTGAGTCCTCTCTCCAGAACCATGACAGATTTCATGACCTGGTGGGGTCATTCACTAAAAGCAGCAGAGAGGTCATGGAGGTCCACCAGTGCCAGCAGGATGGAAGCTGGAGACCGACCTACATCTGGAAATATTTTTAAACCGTAAAGGTCCTTTCTAGCCTAGAAGTTCCGGCAATTCGCCACTCCTGTTCTGCACCCGGAAGGCAAACATGACGCCCTTCACAGCGATTCTGGGCCAGCCTTCAGAAGAGGAGATTCAGCCTGGCAGCTAAGGTGACTTTGGTTTTTACTCCATCCCATCTGCATTTTTAACCCTTAGCATTTTAACACTCAGCAGAAGATCCGCTGTTCACTGATTACTTTTCAAAGGTGATAATGACATTGTGGAAAAAAACGGAGGTTTTAAACCCCAGGCATTTTGTCTCACTTCAGTTACAGGGCGAAAGTACTTTCTCTGACTCACCTTCTACAGCCTACCCCTGTTTTCTGCCCAGTCTTTTCCAGATTTTTTCCGAAGATGTGTGTGCCTAGGTTCTTGTTTTCAAAAATCCATATCAAATCAATAACACTCCTTTCAAAAAACAAAAAAAGAAATACTTAAGCTCTAACACCTTGGGTCATTTGCTGGAGAGAGCCCTGGGATGGATATACCTCTAGTCTCTATATGAAAATCGATTTTAAATATTTACAATGTAAGATAGCCACACAGACTAATAAGGGCCACAGATAGAAGTTAGAGATTGGAGAGCGCCCTCTGGTGGAAGGGGAGGGAGAATTTTATCCAAACTTTCCACAGGAAGATAAAAAGAAGGTTGGCATTCTGGGACTAACAGGCTTTTAATCCCAGGACTTGAAAGGCAGAGGCAGGTGGATCTCTGTGAGTATGAGGCCAGCCTGGATTACAAGAGCTAGTTCCAGGACAGGCACCAAAGCTACAGAGAAACCCTGTCTCGAAAAAACAAACAAAAAACGAAGCAAGGGAACAGGGTCCAGAGTTGGGGACACATGTCAGAAGAGGCTTTGGACATTAGGGTGGAAGGTCCTGTAACAGCTAAATGAGTCACCAGAAGTTTTTGGACAGGGGAGTTAGATGACAAGACTTCACCACGACAAGAAAATGTGTAAGCAATTTAAAGTGGGAGGCGGCTAGGGGCTTGGGGACCACTGAGAGGGTTGGGATATCTCAGATGGAGTAAAACAGCTTCCCAGGTTGACAGCAGAGAAGCCACCAAAACATTTGATAGCATACGCAAAAATAAAGTTGGACAAGGTGCCCTGCCCTTGGTTTAACAGGCAACAAAGGCTTGCGGTTCTACGGAGGCCAGAAAGTAAGAACAGTTGGAAGGAACAGGGCATGTGTGCAGGAGGGAGACAAATCAATCCTGCCATTAAAGTGCAAGTAGGAGGGACCAGGAAGAAGAGATCACCCAAGCAAAGCGCTGGATTTCTTTTTCCTTTGTTCTAAGAAGGATCTTGCCGTGTATTTCCGACTGGTCCCAAACTCACAGTCCCCTGGCTTCAGCTTCCCTCCCGACTGCCAACATCACAGACATGTCCTACAATGCTGGGTGCTGCTGCTTCTTCCTCTTCCTCTTCTTCTTCCTCTTCTTCTTCCTCTTCTTCTTCCTCTTCCTCCTCCTC
>NW_004949096.1:30303559-30315241 GCF_000317375.1 Microtus ochrogaster
CCTCCCTCCCTCCCTTCCTTCCTCTTCCTTTTCATTTCAGAGTATGGTTTAGAAAGGAAAGTAAAAATACCCAGACACTTAGCAAACTGAGACAAGTTAAGGGATTTATAACAAAGAACCTCAACTTTCCCAGGAAAGAGGGCACACTCATTCATCTGTACAGACTAAGAGAACTAGGGGTGAGAATATGGATTCCCCAATAGGAAAAGCTTAGGAAAGTGTACACAGTCAGATTGAAAATGTGGCAAACATTCGTGCTTCAAAAGACACCATCTTACTCTGGCTGGGATGCTACAAAAATACCAAAGGATGGACAGTTTCTAACAGAATGAACACACTCCGCAGTTCCAAAGACTGAGAGGTTCGGGATCAAAGCAACGGCAGGGCAGTTCCCAGCTGACAGGTCTCTGTTCTGGGCACTTTTACTCTCCCTGAGTGCCCCTGAGTCTCTAGCATAAGGGCGGAGCCTCAGTACTTAGTCACACCCCAAAGTCCTCACCTTCTGACATGGCAATGCTAGAAATTAAAGTAACTGTTAATTAAATTAATCATTAATTAAATAATTTCTAATATAGGAACCATGGAGGACACCAAGGTTCATACCATAGTAGACACCATTAAGAAGGTGAAAATACAAGCCGTGTCATATGTCTGAGAACAGTACAGCATCCAGAACATACAAAGGAATGTTACAACCCAACAACCTATCTAAAAACAGGCAACGGATTTAAGTAGTTATCTCTCCAGAGAAATTCAAGTGGCTAGTCAGTCAGCACATATAGCAACCATCAACAACATCAATCAATGGCATAGAATCAAAACCAAAGAGATGTGTTATTTCTCTAGGATGCTCAAAACAAAATCACAAGTAGCCGCAATGTGAAACACCATCTGTTGTGGGGATGTGGAGGTCGGCGCTCCTGCACTTGCTGGTGGGGTAAGAAATGGATGGTGGTGTTAAGACAACTTGCCAGTGCTCCACACAGTTACTAACTCATCCAGCAGTTAATGTCATCCCTAGTACACACCCAGGAGGAATGAAAACACATGCACCAAGTAAAACAAAACCAAAGTAAAACTAAACTATATCTAAAGGCTGGGGAACCACTCAGTGGAAGAAAGAACATTGACCTACCATGTCCACAGTCCTGGATTTGAGCCCCAGTACCATAACACTACAAAAACAGACACCAAGAAGCAAAGCTGAACACAAATGTGCATGCCAGCAATATGCACAGTCACAAAAATGTATAAACAATGTCCATCAACTGATAAATAGGGAGACGAAATACAGGTCACACATAGGATTGAGTACTTATACAGCCATGAGATAAATGAAGACTAACATATAACATGGAAGAATCTTTAAAGCATGCTAAGTGAAAGAAGCCAATGTAAAGGGTCATGCATGTTATGATGAAATTTTACAAAATGTCCTGGAATATAGGCAGGTTCATAAAGACAGGATGTACATCTGTCGTTTCCAGAAGCGGGAAATGGGGAGAACTGGGGGATTGTCAGAGACCGTGAGAGTTACAGCAGGTAACTAGTGTTCAGATGTCAGCACACCAGAGGAGTGATTCTCTGATGGAGGTCAATCCTGTCCAGGTAAGGCCTGTAGGACCATTGACTCTGGAAACTGTTACTCACTTTTGCTAAAACAGCTTGGTGTCTCCCCAATACCTGTATTGTAGTATGTAGTCTCATGTGATGTGTGTGTGTAATCTCATGATTACATCTCAATCTTATTGGTACATATATCTGTGGGTGTTCAGGGAGATGACTTTTCATTAATCTGTATAATTTTGATATATAAAAAATATACTAGGACATGCTTCATAACTAGATATATTTGTCCCATGAGGACTATAGACACATAAAAGCTTGCTTTTCTCCTTTTGCTCAGACTAACTGTACAAATTAGCTCACTTTTACCTCAGAGCAAGTTCAAACTAGACTAAAGGCTTTTTGTAAGTAGATTGTAAATTTAGATTGAAATTTACAGCTATGCACAAGGTCAGAGTCACAGATGTCCAACCCAGGCTGCTACACAGAGCACCCTAAGGAAGACATGCCAATTCTTCGCTTGCCAGTCTGCCAACAATAGACCTTTGTCTCAAAGTTTGTCATTGTCACAGTCTTATCCCTAAAACCTTGAAACCCTTGTGTTGCAATGGCTCAGTTCCTTATTGCCTGCCCTAGGAATGTGCTTTTGACCAATGAGAGGTAACTCTAGTAACGTTTTCTTTGCTTTAAACCTTCTGTAAGGAGAGAGTTTTTTTTAGGCTAGAGAAGTTAGTAAAATTTAGAAGTAGGACAGGAGAATTAGAACAGAAACAGAAGAATAAAGAGACGTTTTTGAAACAGTACGTGAGTGAGGGAGTTTGTTCACCCTCAGATACCCTGGGAAAAGAGTTCCTTTTGGTTGCTGTAGCATCTGATCTGAACCCTGAAGAGGACAATGGGTCTGGATGAGAAGTGAATGCTAATAGACATTATATTTCTGTTGGGGGGGGAGAAAAATATTCTGAATTTATACACTGGTGATGATTACATATCTTTATGAATATATTAAAAAACTGACATTTATATTACTGATTTTCACACTTTAAACAGGTAAAAATTTATAATGTCTTTAAAAAGACTTCTAGGCATCAGTTAGTTTAGAGAACTTTCATTTTATTCTAGAACTGTTCAGAACAGAACCAGGACTGTCTCAAGCTTCAATAAGTCATGTAAATAAAGTTGTGGGCGTCCCGACACAAGCAGGGGACCTGGAAAGCAGCAACAGCAGAGTCAAAGCAATGAATAGCACACAGCAAAAAATGAGCCCAGGTTTGTTCAAGACCCATCAATAAACACAAAAAGAAGCTAATTAGAAAGTGGACACAGCTCATGGACAGCTATTTTACCAGCAAGGATATCCAGCTGGCAGAAAAGTGCATGAACAGATGGGCGACACCATTAAGTGTTAGGGAGTGTGAGTTAAGGCCACGGGCTAGGGCCCAGTCTCTGTCAGTGGGAGAACACTTGCCTCAGACATGCAAGGCCCTGAGTGTGATCCTCAAAGGCATGAGATACTTTGACACCCCTATCAGATGACAAAAAAAAAAAAATAAAAGCCAGGCCATGGTGGCGCACACCTTTAATCCCAGCACTCGGGAGGCAGAGGCAGGCGGATCTCTGTGAGTTCGAGACCAGCCTGGTCTACAGAGCTAGTTCCAGGACAGGCTCCAATACATAGAGAAACCCTGTCTCGAAAAAACCAAAAAAAAAAAAAAAAAAAAATAAAAAATAAAAATAAAAAAAATAAAAACAGCTACAACACAAAATGCTGGCAAAGATACAAAGGAACTGGGGTATTCCCACTGCTGGTGGGAACAAAGGTACAGACACTGGCGGAGGATGCTTGTTGGTTTCTTGTAAAACTAAATACGCAACTGCTCCACAATCTAGCATAGGTATAGGTAATACTTAACCCAATGGGAACTGACTTACCAATAAAGAGAAATGAACTGCCGATATACTCAACAGCCTAAATGAACCCTGGAGGATGCTTCTGAGTGGAAAAATTCCAATGACCCATATACGGAATGGATCATTCACATAACATTCTTTAACAGAAAATATTACATAGGTTGAAAACAGATCAGTGATATCAGTATTCAGGCTGGAAGGGTGATCGAGAGGACCAGGTCCGTGAAAGGACAATAGGAAGACACGCGCAGTGATAGAAATGCCCCGCACCGTGTATCCTGCTGAATCAGGGGCACATCTTGATTGTGACACTGGACTATGGAATTGCAGAATGTTCCCACAGAGGAAACCGGGTAGATGGTGTGTAAGGTCTTTAGGTATGATTCCTTACAACAGCTTACAAACCTACAAATAGCTAAAAATAAATAAATTAATTAATTAAAGTGTAATTTGTTTTAAAAACAGCTTAAGCTGGAAGGGAGGCAAAGAGAGGCTAGGTGACCACAATCCACACACGGGCTCCACAGTTGTCTCTGAGTGCTGGAAACCAAACACAGTCTCTGCAAGAGGAGGGCAGGCTCTTAAATACTGAGCCATGTCTCCACAACTAAAAATTTTAAAAGTGAAGGAGATTATTTTCGGTTGCACATCTTTATAACTAACAATTGTTAAATTTCACTTTATTAGTTCTGTTATTTTTTTTTTTTTGGCCTAAATGGAAAAAAATAAAGGCAACAACCAAATCCCTGCTTCCTCATAAAGCAAGCGCCTTCTTCTGCTGAACTCACCTAAGAAGAAAGGAAAGCACAAAATGGCACCTGCTCCCTCCACAGCTCCGTTCCCCTCACTGGCCCCTTTTGTAGCTGACATTAGGAGACAGGACAGGAAGATAGCAGGGCAGGGAGCAAGGAGGCCAGATGCCAGAACACAGGCCCTGCCTGTGGTTTATCTCTGAAACTCTTGCATTCTTTCGGGACACATGAAGACATTTATCTGCACACACCAGAGAAACAGCAGTGGCTACAGAGGCGGCAGTGGGTGCACAAACATGAGCACTGCTCTTTTCCGCGCAACAGAAAATCCTTCAAAAGCGGAAAAGTTAGAGGAAAACCTGGCAGGCATCGGGGCTTCCTGGGGCTGTTCAGAAGCAATGCCCAGTGCAAGAGGTGTGCTGGCCAAGGACTGTGATTCGCGAACCACAGCAGATCTTTTGCACCTGCGGTTATAAAACGTGCATCAAGGTTCAGTATAAAATACAAAAAGTTTGTTTTTTTTTTTTTACAAAATAATTGCCTTTTTAGTTGAGTAAAAATAGTTTATTGGCTCTTATTGTATAAAAGGTCTTGTTAGTGTGAAGCTGCTTTGATTTTCTCCACAGCACAGCATAAGCGGCAGCTGCATCACCAACGTCCTCTTGGTGAGCTCTCTGCACAAAGATCTGAAGGTGATCTAGCAACAGGCTCCAGAGGCCTTGAGATCCAGCCTGAGCCGGCTATTGAAAGCTGCTTAAGTATAAATATGCACTGGCTAGGTCTGCCCTGCTCGACCTCATTAACTGTAAGTGTGCAGGTGAACTGACTGTATTAACTCCAGCAGCCAAACTGGCTTAGGTGGTCTGCCCAAGCATAACGTTAGGAGTCTCCAAACTGTGACTGCTAGAATAAGCAAATACCCTGCCACCAATGCACAGCTTTCTCTGTCCCAGGCACAAGGCCACCACCCAGGAACAACTTTGAGCAAATCAAATCGTGAGCTATAAGCCAAGAGTGCCCCCTCAATGATTAGTCAGTTATAGCAAAGGAATTCACCACTAACTAGACATGCTGACTGACTCTTAGAATTCCAACATTAGTGGTTCAGGAGAAAGAAAATGATAGCTTACTTCACAAAATATAAAATGTAACATAGCAATGACACAAACGTTAAAAGTACTTCACACACACACACACACACACACACACACACACACACACACACACCCCAAAAGTTTTCTTTTTATGATCTCCTCAGACACAGTTGCTCAAATATGGGTGGGAACACACCCATTCTTAAGAAGACTCGAGCAGTGACGGTCATCTGGAATGTTTCCTTTTTATCCAAGAGTGCTGTTAACAGGCAGACTTCACCTCGCAGGCGATGCCAGAAGGTCCCCTGTCACTATCACCACCCTGAGCCTTCACCTGGGCCTGCATCCTGGGGACCATCTCCTGCATGTGGTCGAGCTCAGCCTCCTTCCGTGAGATCTGGAGCAGGTCCTGGCTTACTTCCTGGAGGTTCTGAATGTAAATGCGGGCATTACTTACAGTTCAGAAAGTGACTGGGTTCCTGACGTCCACAACATCCCATGGGCAGAGGTGACCTTTGACCTTGCTTTGGTTTTAGTCAACTGGTTTGATCCCACCAGAATGGAACACTGGCCTTGAGGAATCTAGTCTGCTCTTTAAACTTTCATCTGGTTCTGCACCAAGTAAGCAGCAGATTTTGATATTATATCCTTCAGGTTCACCCCAAATCCCATTCTCCAGCCGCTCATGTGCCCGCAGATGAGAATGTCGGCTTTCACAATGACAGGTCCACCATTCACCTCCCTGTGTGCTACTTTCGTAAACACAACATCCAAGGGCTTCTATTATGTCCAACCGTGACGTGAAGCAGAAGTAGCAGTGCGCCCCATCATCGGTGATGTGCTGGCCTCTTGGTGCCATTTCATTGTGAAGGTGGCGTTTAACTGCTCAGCAAGGCAGGATGGCACCCCTGTACCCCGGTGAGCCCACTACTGTCCGCAGCAGCCCGACACCCCAGCCCCCCATCTCAGCAGCTGAAGCCTCAGTGTGCCCAGTTCTCCCCATGTTCTCAGTGGCCCCGATATTCAGGGTAGAGATGGGTCAGGAACAGGCTATGAGAGCTGATTCTCCTAGACCCAACACACAGAGTGCCATCGGGTGTGAACGCCAATCCCTTCTCACTGATTTTTGTCACACTTCATTGGGAAAATCTGCAAGGCCAACATAGGTGTGTTTCTGGATTTATGAACTGAGTTGGCTGTTGCTTAGATAGCGCCCTTATGTTTTTAATTTTTATTTTTGTGTATCCAGCAACACTAGTCGAGTAGTCTATGTTAAGCCTATTCTCCTTTTTGTTGTTTTAAACTTTTGGTATGTAGATGGTTTTATTAGTTTTTGATTTATTTGTTTATTTTGTTATAAAGTACTTTTAACATTTGTATTTCATTTCTAAAAAGTTTGATGAAAGGGACAAAAAGTATTTTTACTATTTGTATTTCTTTCTAAAATGTTTTGACATTTAAAATTCAATTTAATGAAACATTTGAGATTTAAAAATTTTTTTAAATGCCTTATGGTAAGCTTATAGCTTGGACCATCCGTGTCTTTTCCTATAAAATGCTATCTGGGCTTTGTTTTGGTTTTGCCATTTTTTTTTTTTTTTTGTGATGATGGGTGTGGACCCACGGTCGCGTGCCTGCTGGTCAAGAACTCTACACTGAACCAGACCCTGAGCCCTCTTCCTCGTCTTTTATTACCCAGAGTGGGTTTTTGGAAATGAACTTCAGTACTTCATATTTACTTTTGTTTAATGTCATCTTTTAGCTCCAGCCCATTGTTTCAGTCTATGAATCTACAGATTTTGTGCCATGTATCAGTCAAAACACATTGGCCATATTTTTAATGATAAGGATTTTTAAAGCCCTACCATCCCAGTGATGAACCTGCTGCTTATATAAAAAAAGATTTTCTTATATTACTGGTTTGGTTTTAATTTTAAAGGTTTCTTTACATGTTCTAATCACACAAACAGACAGAAAATGTTTTTCTTCATCAGTAATATTTGAAAGACTCTGAGACCTAACAGTTCTACGTGTGACATAACAGTCAAGACAAAAACAAGATATCACTCTTGGTGTTCTGGGGCTGTCAGGTACAGGAGCCTCCACGCTACCTGGCAATGTTCAAACCTTCCTGCTACTTCTCACAATGGTGGCTGATGATTTATCTTGCTAATTAAGAGATTTTTGAAACACAGCCAGACTATTCTTCCCCTAACATGATAAAGGAAAAATTAAAGATGATGGAAGTTTGTCATTACATACATACATACATATATATATATATATCATACATACATACATATATATATATATACACACACACACACACACACAAATATATATTTAAAGTAAATCTGGCTATCAGAATTTACAATGCTATGTTGCTTTATGTTGCATTAATGTCCATATGAGGCCTGTGTTCTGAATGGAAGCAGCTCATTCCATTAATTAGATTTTGATTCTAGATGGTAGAAATTGTCGCTTTCACAGTTAAAAAAAATTTCCAAATTTTTGCTATGAAAAAATTTAATCCACTAAAGTATACCATGGGAATTTTAAATAAAAACTTCATCTTTTAGACCAATCATAGTATTTACCTCCCCAATGCATGATTTCCTCATAGCTGCCCGCTTCAATGTTTTGAATTACTTTCCAACCACAACATATGCATAAAAACAAACGCAATCCAGGTGTGATGGCACACCTCTAGGACCTGGGAGGCAGAGCAAGGAGGATCTTGAATTTAAGGCTAGATTGGGCTACATAGTGAGAAGAAAAAAACCAAAAACAAAACAAAAAATAATTAGTATTCCAATCCAGATCATGGGAACTATACAGTGTTCCTACATATAATTGTGTGTGAGATAAAGTATTTGGTAGGATGCTAATCTACTTATGAAGCCCAGTCAGTACTAATTCAAATACTGTCTACTCTTTCAAAGGAGCCAGTGACCCAGCACTTCACCCTAGAGCGTGGTCTCCAAACCCTGTCTCATGCACCAAAATTCACTCGTGGCGAGGTGGAAAACGGCAGTCAGGTGTTTTGGCTTTGAGTTAAGCCATCCCACTCTTAATATTAGCCTGTTTCTCTGCACAACGACTGGTCTATACAAGGTCATTTTCCAGTCTCAGTGCTCAGGACCAAAGCAGCCCCTCAGAAAGTAGTGGTTGAGCACCTCAACAAGTCTGGAAAGCATCCACTCTTGCTACACAATCTAAGCAAAAACGATCTACTTCCCGTCCCCATCCCATCCCCCACACCCGCCAGCTGGAATTACAGCGCTAATCAGTCATGATTTTCCTACATTGATTTGTCATTCTAGCTGGCTTTTATCAATAAAATTAGGGAACAAATGAATTAACAGTTAAACAACTTAGAACTATAAATCTTTCAAAACACCAAGGACATGAAAACAGAAAAAAAAAATTAGGAAGACCTTTGGTAGGGACAAAAGGAAATCACAGAACAAAGTCATTGTCCTTTTGGCTGAGGAGTGCTGTGAATGTGCCTATTCTTCCAAAGGCTTGAGCGCTGCAGGGGCATGCCTGAGAAGTCTGTGACCTCCGCCTGGTCAAGGGGATGGTCTCACAGGTACCTTCCCGGCAATGTCTGGGAGACCTCTGAGTTTCTTCACATGAGACATGTTTAAACTCCTCCTGGTGACATGATGCCTTCTGCCTGCTCTACGGGAGAATGCCAGCTTCGCCACCACCACTGACATCATGAATCTACATTTCAGGTGTCTAGTAGAAGCCACACTCTAAGGAACTGGAGCACTACAGGCCGGGGCCAGGCCTGGAGGCTTAGAGAGGCTAAGCACCCACCAAAGAGCCTGAGCTTATCCCAGGCCATCTCAGTACATGTGACTCCTGCAGAGACAAGGAGATGCTTTGGTTTGAACGGTATAAAATGAATGCTTGCTTCTTCCTTCTGTGTAGTAGATTGCTACAAAACAAACAAACAAAATCCCCACAAAAACAACACAGACAGCTCTGTGGCTTCCTAGACATTGCTGGTCTGAGGAAAAGCCATCACTAGGCAGCCATTTTCCCCTGACTCACACAGCCGGGCCAGCGAGGAAATGAGCTTTCCCCCAAACAGACCTCAGTTGAAAGTTCTAAAGTGTCGAGTTTAAGGGAGAACAAACCAACTGTGGCCAGCCAGAGGATTCTGGCCTGCTGATTGGTCACAGTTCATTACAGTTACTAAAGAAGGATTCACTTCTTAAGCCCCTATTTCTACGCTAAAGCATGTACTTCCCCTCTTAATCTAAGGACGTGCTGCCTGGGCCTCGTTTATAACATAGTAAGAAGCACTCCATACAGATACTCAAAGATGGGACAAATGCAGAAGGCTCTTTCCTTACAACTGAGCATATCAAAAGCACAAATGTGCATGTATGTACAGAAGCCTCCATACTTCCCTCCTGTTGAAATAAGGAGCGGTGGGCTGCGTCCCCGGCACCTGGCCGCCCCCACGGCTAGCTTTACCCGAAATAATTACACAGAAACTGTATTCTTTTAAACACTGCTTGGCCCTTTAGCTCTAGCCCTTACTGGCTAATTCTCGCACCTGGACTAGCCCATTTCTTATAATCTGTTGTAGCCCACGAGGTGGCTTACCAGGGAGCTTCTAGCCTACGTCCATCCTGGGTCGGAGCTTCATCGCGTGTGCCTCAGAGAGCAGAGCTATCCCCGCGTCCGCCCAGGAGCCGGGAGCAAGGCATCTCTGCTCCAGACAGCAGAGCTGTCGAGTCTGAGCTCACTTCCTCTTCCTCCCAGCATTCTGCTCTGTTACTCCTCCCGCCTATGTTTTAACCTATCAGGGCAAGCAGCTTCTTTATTTAATTAACCAATGACCTTCCTCCATCACCCTCCCATGTTCCCATATCAAAAGCACAAATGTGCATGCATGCACAGAAGCCTCCAGACTTCCCTCCCATGTTCCCATGTCATTCATACAGGAAGGAATGGTCTGATTCCTCGTCCCTGTAAACCAGATCCGAATTCGATGATTCTCTTTCCTGATGTGGAAGGAGGAACATGTGAAAACCCAGGTCTTGACAGGCAGGGGAAACACAGGAGATACCAAAAAGCTCCATGACCAATGCAGAGATTTCAACAGGATCCCCCTTAAGGTTTCTCCCAGCCGAGACGTCTAGAAAGGGGCATCACAGACTAGCCCACTTTTGTTACCAGAAGTCTTGATGCAGCCATCATCAGGAGCGCCAGATGCACCTGCTCAGCTGGCACAGATCTGCACCCAGACATCGAGTGCCTTAGAGAAACGTGAGGTCTGACGTCACGGTGTTCTGGTCCTAATCATTTCACCCGGAAATAATTTCTTCCATTTAATTTCTTAGGACAGTTTTCCTAGAGAGACCTTGAAGTCAAGAAGAACAGATTGCGGAGGATCCATGTAAATGGGAAACAGAACACATTTTAGACATGAACTGTTACTACCTATCGCACCTATTAATGTTCACATAAATCAAAGAAACTACCCCCCACGGAGGCATGAGAACTATCTGTTCTTATGAACTGTGATGGCTACTGCTTGAGAGAAAGATCAGTAGTTAACTTCAGGGTTTATCTGTTTGTAGGAAGAATCATTACAAAGAGATATGTATTTCTTTAATATATTCTTAAATATATGGCAGAAATATTTGGTAGCATTAGTGATCAAAAATATTTTATGTACTAGACATAGTGGAACTAGCTTTTAATCCCAGCACTTGGGAGACAGAAGTAGGCAGATCTCTGTGAGTTTGAAGCTAGCCTGGTCTACATAGTAAAGTTCCAAGTAAATCGGTGGAGGGGAGGGCACAGGAGGACACCAAACAAACAAAAACAAATGATTTTATTTGAGATACAGTCTTACTATATAAACTAGGCAGGTCTCAAATCCTTGATCCTTTTGCCTCCAGCTCCCAAATGAATCCAAATTTTAAAAAGTTACAGAAAGAAATCTTAAGAGACCATTTCCACTTTGTCAGGTAAAGCTCAAAAAGGCAGCAATTCTATATCAAGCATGCTTTTATACTGAGCTTTCTGACAGTATGCCAGACCTTTACAGTGCAGTCAACCTCTGGCGTGGTAATTATATTTAAGGGCAATTATTTTAAAGGAACAATAAAACAATGTTTATAAAATATAAATATTCATGTCAAATTAATTCAAAATAGAAAAATCCTCCCTTATGTGTGTGCGTTTGCATCTGTGTGTGCAGATGTCTTTATCCCTGTGTGTGTATACAGATGTGCTTGCCTGCATGTGTGCATGTATACAGATGTGCTTGCCTGCATGTTTGTGTGTGCAGATGTGCTTGTCTGCATGTGTGTATACAGATGTGCTTGCCT
>NW_004949096.1:30315760-30323259 GCF_000317375.1 Microtus ochrogaster
TACAGATGTGCTTGCCTGCATGTGTGTGTGTGTGCAGATGTGCTTGTCTGCATGTGCACATGTGGAGCGCAGAGGATGACTTTGGATATCTTCCTCTTTCATTCTCCGTTTTGTCTTTGAGACAAGATGTCTTCGTTGAACCTGAGGGTCCTGACTTCAGCCAGACTGGCTGGCCAGTGAGCACGTAGGACGCATTTGTGGCTGACTTCCAGCGCTAGGGTTACAGGCTACCTCAGTCATCTTTCACATGGGTGCTGGGGATCTGAACTCAGGTCCTCCTGTTTATGCAGCAAGCACTTTACCCACTGAGCCATCTCTCCAGCACTGAAAAAAGTCTCACAATAGGGACTTTTCTAAATACCCTGTGGTATGTCCATGAAATAACGCTGTGAGTGCACACTTGCTCTGTGCAAGTAACATTTCTAATAATCACTGCCATGTTTAATACGCAACTGCTTTGAGCTGCGCTGAACACAGGAGCACCACATGAAAGTTATTTCCCATCTAATGCTCACTGTATTCTTGTGAAGCTGAGCACTCTGAAAATGTCCACTTTTCAACCAGGTGTGGCAGAGCTGGGACTTGATTATAGGTCTACTTCCAGAGACTCAGGGTGCCCTCAGCCGTTCTTGGCCCCTAAGACACATCAACGCTCTGAGTCACTTCCTAGAACCAGGTTTCCCAAGAACCTCGATCACATCCAAGAGTCTCAGCTAGACAGAGAAAAGTAGCAGAGAGAGTCTGAAGTCACTCTGGGCTAGAGCGAAGCATTCTTCACGGTTCCACTGCAGCTGCAATTTTGGGAGCCTCCTGCTTATGAAAGTCCACGACCAGGCAGACGCTCATAGTCTAAATTCATCAACTATCCTGGGATCTCAAGCCTCCATGCACATAAAGCTCTCCACAGTGCTGGGTGCTATTTGACACTTAACAACACAGCTTACTGACACTAACCTCCGTTTCCCTGGGTTTTGCTAAAACAAAATGTTGGCCTCAGACGGCAACAGCAGTGGTGTAGGACAATGGTCTGTATTCAGTCAATTATATTTTAATAAAACGCTGATTGGCTAGCAACCAGACAGGAAGTAGAGGCAGGTCAATGAGAACAGGAGAATTCTGGGAAGAGGAAAGCTTGGTCCACAGTCCTAACCCAGCCACAGAAGAAGCAAGATGTGACTGCCTCACTGAATAAGGTACCGAGCCAAGTGGATAGCACAGACAAGAATAATGGGCTAATATAAGTTGTAAGAGTTAATAAGAAGCCTGAGCTAATGGGCCAATCAGTTTATAACTAATATAGACCTCTGTGTGATTTCTTTGGGACTTAATGACTATGGGAACCAGGCAAGACAGAAAACCTCTGTCAACAAAGCAGTTTTTGGTATGTCCCTGAGGCCTCTACAGGGGAAGAGAACATATTTTCACATGAATAAATCATTCTCAGACATTTAAAACATGAACCTTAATAGGACTATCACACATATTTTGTTTTGTTTGTGTGCGTGGTTTGTTAGTTTTGGGACAGAGTTTCAGAGTCCATGGGCTAGCTAACCTAAAGTACTCAGCATGGCAGCAGAAATAAGACATTCTGCCTTATGATGGAAGGTGAGAATCCTCTTCCAAAGCTGTCTTCTGACCTGCACAAGTATGACACAACATGCACATACCTGCATTCACATATACATATAAACACAAAAATAAATAGATAAAATTTATATAAATCCAATGGTAGCTTACCCTTACAATCCCAGCACCCATGAAGCTGAGCATCACAAGTGTGAGGCCAGACTGGGTTATAAAAATAGTCAGATCCTGTCTCAAGTGTCTACGAAGTTACTCAGCCATAAATGAAGCATCTACCATACATCTCCATGCTAAGGTTCAGGGATCATCACAGAAGGGCGGGTGGAGACACTGGGAGCCAGAGGTCAGGGAGGAGCAGGGAGGAAATGGTGCCTCCCGCACATGAACACTCACAGCTGCGTGTTTCCCTGGGGGCTCGTGAACCCCTTCCCTGCCCAAGATCAAGCCAGTCAACTTTACAGTACGGCACCGGAGGGCTGTATGAGCCCCCAGCCCTGACTGAGGAGCAATTGACAGCCACCAATGGCTGCCAGGGGAAGGAGCATTGGCAGATTGACCATGCTCCAGTGGGTGGTTCTATACCCACACGTACATGGGCAGCACAGACTGGACTCAGGGGATTATTAAAAAAAGAAAAAGAATACGAAATTTGGGGAGGAGGTAGCACCAGGAAGAATTAGGGGCACCTATGACAAAAACACATTGTATGGATGTATGAAATTCACAAAGAATAAAAATATTATTTTAAAATGACCATGTCTCAAAAATTAAACAAAATTAAATAAAACAAACAAAAATAAAAATGATGTTAAGTACTTACACCTGTCCTTTTATTTAAAAAAAAAAAAGTATGTTCGTTGTGCTGAGGTCAGACATTTGTAACACGGCAAACTATTTCACACGAGTTTTTAAAGCTTCCCCTACTGGATTATAACCAAAGTGGACAAAGAAGAGGGGCGCTCCCAGCTATTCGATTATTTAACTGAGCTGAGCTTCAGAGACGACCTATCTCACACAGGTCAGTAGACGGCAACTGTGAATGTGCTCACAAGTTGGAAATTACCAAATACTGATAGGAGACAAACAGACAACACACTGTAAATGTTATGTACAGTGCTGGTGGCTAACGCTGAGGGCAAGCTGACCAGATTGACACTTCCCACCAGGATCTGCCGAGATTTAACCTGTTTAATAATGAGATATGTGCTTGGTGAGGCTTAGTCTGAAGGATAAGCACAGGAGCCTAAAACGTAAAAGAAAGTCTCAGATCCAATGGAAATAAAGATGCTTAAACTGAGAGATGGAAAAGTAAGGAAAAATACAGCATGCCTAAGTTCAAAGATAAAAAAAAATTGATAATTCCAATAAATGTGAATGTTGGTATAAAATATTAAGTTTTCATCTTTAAAATGGTTTATTTTATTTATATGTATTTGCCTTTGTGAGATTTTATACACCACATGTGTGCAGTAGCCTGCAGAGGCCAGCAGAGGGCATCAGATTCCCTGGAACTAGAGTTCTAGGCAGTTTTGAGTCAAACCCAGGTCCTCTGCAAGAATAGTAAGATTTTTTTTTTAATTGGTTTTTTGAGACAGGGTTTCTCTGTAGCTTTGGAGCTTGTCCTAGAATTAGCTCTTATAGACCAGGTTGGCCTCGAACTCACAGAGATCTGCCTGCCTCTGCCTCCCAAGTGCTGGGATTAAAGGCATGTGCCACCACTGCCCAGCTAAGAATAATAAGAATTTTTAAGAGCTCCCCAGTCCCAACTTCACACCTTCTAACCAAAACAATCACACTGAGTCCAGGAAACAAATCTAAACAAATAAAATATAAGAGCTTGTGTGCACTCTTAAACAAAATTAGTAAGTACCTTTCCTTTGAGTAGATCAGGGAGAAAAAAAAATGGTGAATGAATCTGCTTGGTAGCTAAGTCAGAAAAGTTCCTCTGAATACTGCCTTTTATTGGGCAAAATAACATGCATATGTTTCCTAGGTTTGAATTTTCATTATAAAATAGTTATTGGTCTCAGAAATGACTCAATCATTAAAGTGCTCACTGAGCAAGCATGAGGGGACCTGAACTCAGATCATGTAAAAACGTCAGACACGGCCCCCAGTACTGAAGAGGGAGAGGTGCTTGCTGGCTGCCAGTCTAAGTGAGCCTGCCAGCTCCAGGTCTAGTGAGAGAGCCTGCCTCACAAAACAAGGCAATGGTGACTGAGGAAGACGGCATCACAGACATGCGGCTTCTGCATGCGGCTCCACACACATGGACACATTCATGAGCATACATACGAAGAAGGAAAAAGGACCAAAAATGTAATTATTAAACATCTCTTGGGGAGGTAATTTGCCACATTTCCTGAAGGTCATAAAATAAGAGCTTGTGTGCAATCTTAAATAACACAAGCTTGCTGTTTACAGAGGTTGTTGTGGGGCTGGAGAGGTGACTCGGTGGTTACGGACACTAGCTGCTCTTCCAGAGGACCTGGGTTTTGATTCCCAGCACACATGGTGGTTCACAACCATCTGTAATTCCAGTCACAGGGGGATCTGATGCCCTCTTCTGGCTTCTGTGGGCACTGCACACATAAGGTACACATAGACATGCAGGCAAAACACCCATATACAAAATAAAATAAAATGCTTGTTGTTTAAAAGGTTAAATAAAAATGTTGCTGTTTAAAAAGTTCTTATTTTTTAGAAAATTCTATCTGGCTTTCCAAACCCAAGTTTTTAAACAAAGAATTCACATATATAATCTTCTAAAATTGAAAGTACTATAATTTAGGGAATGTGCTGTCTTCATAATGATCTGCATGTATATGGAGCTGTGTATGTGTATGTACATGTAATAAACATTCTTAATAAGTATATAAAACATGTAAATTTTACATCTGTTCTGAGGAAACATGTGTGTGCGCACATGCATGTGCTCACGCACGGGAACGCTCTGTGTGTGTGTGCATGTACACAGGCATTCTGTGTGTTTGTGCGTGCATGCGTGTGTGCAGGCACACACTGGTTTTCAACTCTACCTTTGAGGTAGAAACTTTACATTCTTTCTCTTATCAAAGGTGACAGAAGAGATCCACTAGGTAGGTCACTATTCAGATCCAGGGTGCGGGAGAAATAACGGGACTGGAGACAGACCTTTGGGAATCTTTAGCATAGAAGACTCATTTCTATCCCTGCCTGCCATGGCTGTGATTTACTGGCCTCTCTCTCCATAGGTATAAACTCCTGGAGGGCAATGGGAGGCTTCACACACTGTTTGCTCCATGAAACAACACAGAACCTTAAAACAACAAACAAACAAACACCAGGTGTCCCAAACAGTCCAAGTTCCAGACAGGACTCTCAAGTCTCTCTGCAGCTGGCCGGCCTACATTTGAAATGTACGCATTCCCTCTAAATCCCAGCTGTTCGCTTTGGCGTATTTCCTGATGGAAGGCCAGAGGTTTGCATCTGCCCGTATTTCAGTCTCCATTTTATTACAGAACACTGTCATCAACAGTGTAAGCCGGATGACATCTCTCTAGTCCCTCTCGTGTCATTCTGCACAGACTCCTCTTGCATCCCTGTCCTCTGAGCTCCCTGATGCAGAGCTCAGCAGCCTAAAGCTTGCAGCAAGCAGCTTCCTTCTGTGGGACGGGGTTCTCCTCTCCTTTGGAAACTCTTCAGCTAGGCCTGTTTTCCTGTGGCCGCTTTTCCGTGTTTCTACGATATTTCATTACACTCCATAGCCCTTCCCTTGATGCCTGGTTAATTAAGTTTGCATAATTTTCTACTGATTAGTTTTAAACAGCCTGTTCTGGATTCTCTCTCCTTTAATTTTGTGTCTTTCTTGACTGTTTAAAACCCTCAGCTATGAACTTGGGAAAGTTTATGCCTTACTACAGAGTTCACTGCCATCCACCCATACATACACTAACCCCTACTACCACCCCTAAATACCACAGTTCTTAAAAGAATCCGGGATTATCTATCCCAGAAAACCCAGAGACCATGTTGTGGGGTCCAGGAGGAAGCAGATAATAAAACACCCCCAAGGCCCCAGTCACCGTCCTTTGTGCACGAAAGTGAACTAAGATACATTCCTTTACTTACCAAGCATCTCCTGTTTACTGACATCCCATAAGATTCTGTGTGCTTAGAAACTCATTAATAAAAATAATTATTAGCTTCCATTTAAAAATTATTTCTCAGGCTGACTGGTATCCTCCATCCAAATGAAACACTAAACTGACATTCTGCTCAGGTGTTAGGACCATAAATAAATGGTTTCTAAGGCAATTTTAAAAGCCATTAATTTTGACCACTTTGTGGCTGATGTGAATTGCCACGTCACCTAGGAAGGTTTCTAATAATGGCAGCGGTGAAAATGCCCAGGTCATCCGCCAGAGTCAGGCCCATCTGCTTCATATAGACTGCTCAGAGACAACGTGAGAGGAGAGTGGACCCAAAATGTCAGCACCAATCTCCTGAGGCCTTTTATGACCCAAGACACGGCAATAGGCTTGGGAACTGTTGGGAAACCAGTTTTTTCTCATGAGCTTTTAAAGTTTTCTTGGTACTTTGGGGGAGATTGCCACCATCTATTTCCAAAACCTGCTATTCTTGAAGCTGTTTGGTTCCACACAGACTGTCTTCCACCCATGCATATAGTAAGCTTAACTGGATGGAGAAGCACCTGGATGATAAGCACCTCAAGGTGTCGGTCACAGTGTTTTCAGAGGAGCCCAAAGCAGGGACACCTGCCCTGGCTGCAGGCAGCACTGGTCCATGTGCTAGGAGGTTGAACAGAATAAAGGGAGAAAAAGCAAGCCCATGAGTCCGGGCATTTTCTGCCTGCTTCCTGCCCACAGTGACAGGGGCTGTTCTGCATCAGACCAGAGTGATCCCCTATAGTGGCCTGAACCCTCTAAAACCATGAGCCCAAATATAGAAGTCTCTTTTCAAGTTGTTTTCCTGGGCAATACAAAGCCTGAGTAACATATCATATGACCTCTGTAAAGCAGAGAAAGACCCTCTTCCTTCACCACCTCACACGGACAGAACACACATCAGACACAGACAGGAAGAATAAGGCTCATGGGTGCAACAGATCCCCTGTGCCTATACTAAGGAATAGACTTTATAGCCTTACTCTCCTCACACACTGAACGACTCCTCTCTGGAAGGACAACGTATCTTAATGCTGGTGGCATTATCTGTAAGTGACAGGAAGTTGTGTGGGGCTCAGTAGAACTATCTTTCCATTGCTCTTTTATTTCTGCTGGCAACTACATTGTTTCAAATGTCAAAAAGCATGATGAGATAGAATTCTTTAAAAAGTTTAAATCAGTTTCCACATACAATACATTTTTTTTAAAAAACCCAGACATAAATAAATCATTTCCCAAAAGCATAGCTGAAGGTCAGATTATGCAGAGGCGAGAGGTGAAGCCAAGGAACACACACACATTTCAATTTGCAAGCTCACAAGTGTCAGTAGTCAGAGGAAGAAATTCATAGACTTGGAGAGGAAAGATAAGCTATGAAACACTTTCTAATAGGGTAATTCACAAGGATAGCTTCTCCTTGGAACAAGCATAATTCCCATTATGATAAGTGCTTTGCAGGTGTACTGAGGGAAGGAGAGATAAAGTCTGGCAATTAAGTTAGTATTTTCCCAAGTGGGTTCTGACTCCACGATGGCACCAAATGAGTGTGACGCGATTATGAGGCTAAATGTCCCAGGATCTTGTGGCTGAAGATGCTCTGTGAAAGGCTTTCTGAAGCTATTCCTACTTCAGGACAAGAGTCTCAAAAATGCTCTGTGTGCTACAAAGGAGAGAATGAAGGGCTCTTCTTTTACCTTTGCGCCCCAGTGGACAGATGCAAACAGGGTGTTTTAGGTAATAACGAAACAG
>NW_004949096.1:30323382-30325386 GCF_000317375.1 Microtus ochrogaster
GTTTTAGATAATAACGAAACAGTGGACACAGGACTGGCAATCACAGAAAATGTTTTACCTTCCTCAGGACGCTCTAGCGAAGGCGGAGATGTTAATCTCATGAAGTAGAGGCAAATTCAGATGCTCCAATCAGAACAAATGCATCCATCTTATTTAGGTAAGAAAACTGATCTCATGAAATCTTAAAATGTTAGAAACAGCGGGCAGGAGTGCGGCTCAATGGTAGAGCGTCTGCCTGGTATGCACAAGGCATGGGGTTTGATCCCCAGCACCACACGCGTACACACAATCATGAGGATGATGAAGATTAGGTCTTATTTGTATAAGTCAGTCACATAGTTACTCGAAGGACAGAGTTGCTGTCTGTCCACACGAAACCTAGCATGGTCACCTCAGGAGTGTGGTCCAGTAACCCCCTGATCTGTTGCTAGCCATGCTCCAGCTGAACCCAGCATCCTTCTGCTTCACTGTTCTGGCTATTCCACTGTTTTCAGTGCTGCTGGTATGAGAAGCTCTGAATGCTTCGCTGTCTGGATGCAGCTGTTGTTTCTGTTCATCATTCAAGACACTGAGATGAACCCAGACTTGGAATAAAGACAAAAGCAGTGTGATGAAGGATAGCTTCTCCTTGGAACAAGCAGAATCTCCATTATGATAAGCACTTGGCAGGTGCTTGGATGCCATTATTCATGGACAATTTCAGGAACTCCCAGGTCTGCTGGGTCCCTAAGTGACCTGAGCTACCCAGCTTTTACTAATAAAACATAAGGGGTCTAGACATGACCTAGTCTACAGCCTGTTATTATTTTACCCAATAAGCTGTCTTAATTGCCTTAGTTGTTAAAATGAGTAATTCATTTGTTTTATTTATTATTTATTCTTCTCTTATGTAATATAGCCCATTCAAGCTTCCCCTCCCTCTATTCCTCCCAGTCCTTCACTTCTCCTCTCCTCCAGATCCACTACCCCCTACCTCTGATTCCCCCCCCACCCAAAGAGCAGGCTTCTCTGGAACATCATCTGAACAGGCAATATGACCAGCACAAACCCTCACATCAAGGCGGGGTGAGGGAATCCAGTAGGAGCTGTTGAAATGAGTAATTAATTTGTTTTAAATCTATATGGATTCTCATCCCAAATATGCCTCTAATAGACTACCTGATCTGGGGTGAAAAAATAAATAACCTCTTGTATCTGAATGTCACCACTGATACAATGTGTGACACAAGCCAAGAGATGTATGACACCTCTTGCTGCTCTAAAATCTTACAATGTGACCACCAAATTTAAACAAAGTAACCTTACACAAATAGCTGTATGCTAACGCCCTTTACCTTTGCTTTGTCTAGATCTGCTTCTCACAGTTGAAAGAGAACTCAAAAATAGTTTGATATAACCCAGAGGGAGCACCAGTATCCATCTCGCTACTTCCTGACTACAAACACAATGTGATCAGCTGCCCCAGGCACCTGCCACCATCCTCTCTCTGCTGTGGTGGGCGGCTGTGCTCTCCAACTGTGAACAAGCAACTCTAAGGCCCAAACTAAAAGGGATGTTTGTGTTTGGTCCTATGAATAAACTTCGAGAAGATTGGAAATGAAGACAGCCACCACCCAGTGGGTGCTGAGACATCACTACAGAACTCCACCAGTGGATGCTGAGACATCACTACAGAACTACACCAGTGGATGCTGAGACATCACTACAGAACTACACCCTGTGCGTGCTGAGATATCACTACAAAACTCCACCAGTGGATGCTGAGACATCACTACAGAACTACACCCTGTGGGTGCTGAGACATCACTACAGAACTACACCAGTGGATGCTGAGACATCACTACAGAACTACACCCTGTGGGTGCTGAGATATCACTATATCACTACAGAACTCCACCAGTGGATGCTGAGACATCACTACAAAACTACACCCTGTGGGTGCTGAGACATCACTACAGAACTCCACCCTGTGGGTGCTGAGACATCACTACAGAACTCCACCAG
>NW_004949096.1:30326078-30328497 GCF_000317375.1 Microtus ochrogaster
TCTGCCTCCCGAGTGCTGGGATTAAAGGCGTGCGCCACCATCGCCCGGCTTCAAAGTGTTTTTTTTTTTAAAGAGTTTTATACAGAAATCTAAGACATTTAAATTGCTATGTCGATGATGAAGAAATGAAAGCAACCCTAAGAATACTCCCTGGAGTTACAAAACAGACCCTCTCCTTGTGTTCATCTGCTAGCGGGACTCTGGGTTTATAGCTCATTGGTGGACTTAATGCTCATACCTTAGTGTAAGGTGCTTTCCTAGTATGTACGAGGTTCTGGGTTCAACCCTCAGTTTAGGGAAGTGGCAGGGATAAAACCAATTTTTTAAAACTAAACTGGGCATAGTGGCTCATGCCTGTAATCCTGGCACTATGGAGATAGAGCAAAAGCACCAGAGGTTCAAAGCCATCCTAGGTTACCCAGAGAATTCAAGGCCAGCCTGGGATACATAAGACTCAGCCTCAAAAGAGCAAAATAATAACAACAAAAATAAAACCCAGAGGCCACCATTCTCATAGGAAAATGTTCATAATTCTGCTCAAAGATTATGACTGTGATCTACATCTGGGGAAGGAGATTGTACAAACCACATGAAGGGACATGATACAAAGACACATATGATCTGAACACAGGGGGCTGTATCCACGGAAACATAAACATAGGCATGGGGGGGGAGTTCTCCATATGTACCAGCATTACTCAGCAGCTGGCATCTGCATAGGTTCTTAGTTAAAAACTACAGCAATTAGCTTGTCGTGAATTTTTAAGGTAAACAAATTATCCAAGTAAACACATGACTTGAAAAATTAAATTAAATTGATACTATATAAAATACTATGTCACACAGGCTAGTAATATAAATAAGAATTAGACCCAGTGCTAACCCTATAGGAGACTTGTCTGAGAGGCAACAAGAAAATACAGGAGACCCGGGCGGTGGTGGCGCACGCCTTTAATCCCAGCACTTGGGAGGCCGAGGCAGGCGGATCTATGGGAGTTCGAGGCCAGCCTGGTCTACAAGAGCTAGGTCTGGGACGGGCACCAAAGCTACAGAGAAACCCTGTCTCTAAAAACCAAAAAAAGAAAAAAAAAAGAAAAAAGAAAATATAGGAGATAAGAAAAGGAATAGACTGGAGACAAGAAAAAAAAACACAAATCTTTTTATCTGGCAATGGGGTAGATCAGATAACTTTAAAAAGCCTCTCTCAACAAAATTTGGGAGAAAAAAGCCTCATTAGAATATCCCAAGTGAGTGTTTCTTTAAACAGACAGCTAAGGGCTTATGAAAATCAGGAGATTCAGCAAGTGACTTGAAACTGTGATTACCCAGTGGTGGTGGTATGCATACATACGTGTGACAGTGAGTGTGTGTGTGTGTGTGCATGCACGTGTGTGTGCATGTCTTCAGGCATCCATCTTATTAAGGGGCCTTTCAGGTCAGCAGAAGACAAAGAAAGAGGCCTCAAACCAAGTTAAGGAATTCGGCCCTCATCCTGTAGTCATGGAGACGTATAACAGGGATATAAAGGAGGGAAACAGTAGAATTCGATTTGCATATTGCAAGTTATTCTGGTAGCAGCATGGTAGATTTAAGATACCCCAAAACATGAGGCAGGTAAGAGGTTAGAAAGTGATAAATAATAGTTAAGTCGGCTGCTATGCAGTCCAGTGGCAGAAGCATGTGCTTTGATGTTCACATCCCAGAACCAAAACAAACAAACAAACCCCCCCAAAGAAATTAACATTTTTGAGGCCTGCTGCACTGAGAGCTTTAAATGTTTCACCTCGCTTTCACCACTACTGCAGCTTGACAGAGTCACGGCTGTGATTCTTTTCAGTAATGAAAGCAAAACTCAGAGAAGTTAAGACAGTAAGATACTGAGAGTCTGCTGGCTGACTTGGGGGAGCTTGTCTTAGAAGGCCGGACTTACAGTGCCAGCTGAGCAGTTAGCTCCAGGAATGGCAGGAAAGGGAGAATGATGTCTGCATGTGTCATACGACATGAATAACACGATAAAAGAGATATTGGAGTTCCCGTAATCTAAGTGTAGACTTGCTGCATGGCACTGAAATCCCACTCCTAGGAATAAATGCAAAAGTTTAAAAACAGTTCAAATACCTATTTGTACATAGATTTTTATAGCAGTTCCATTAACAATAGCCAACATGTAGAAAGTTTCCAAAAATCTATCTACAAATGAACTGGAGAATCAAAATGAAATATATTCATAAAGAGGAATAAAGCAAATCAAGCACTGACACAGTATACAGTGTGGATGAATCATGAAAAATAATGCTAAGTGAAAGATGCCGGGCTCCAAAGGTTCATACGAAACATCCCAAACAGGCAAATACACAAAGACAGAAGGCAGATTAGTGCTTGACAGGCATGGAAAGAAAGAATTAGGAATGATGGGTTA
>NW_004949096.1:30328756-30330098 GCF_000317375.1 Microtus ochrogaster
GTGTGTGTATACGCTCACCTGAGTGTGTGCCCTCAGTGTAGAGGCCAGAGGCAACTGCTTCAACTGCTTTCCATCCTGATTTTCTTTGTTTTCTGATGCAGGGTTCGTCACTGAGCCTGAAGCACACACATTCAGCTAGACGAGCTGGTCACTGACTCCAGGGATCCTCTTCTGCGTCTCCTGTCCTCAGGGCTAGCAGCTCAGGGATGTGTTACCACACGTGAGTCCTAGGGATCCGGTCTCAGGCCTTCCTGCTTGCACAGCAGACACTATATACTAGGCCATCTCCCCAGGCTAGATGAGTGTTCTTTAAAACTGGTTTTATTTGTTTATTATTATTATTATTAGTATTAGTAGTAGTAGTAGTAGTAGTAGTAGTACTAGTAGTAGTATTGCACACTCATATATGTGTGTGTTCATGTGTGCCCATATGTACATGGGCACATGCTACAGTATGCCCGTGAAGGCCAGAGAACAACTGTGGATCTGGCTCTCCCCTTCCACCTGGTAGAACTCAGATCATCCAGCTTCTGTGGCTTTTAATCACCGGGCTGTCCCGCCAGCTCCCTTAATGGGCTTCCTGTTGAGGTAATGAAAATGTCCTGGATTTAGATCAGTGGTAATAGCTATGATGATGAATGTTTTAGTCCCTGAATTGTCTGATTTAAAGTGCTTACACCAGCATTTCATGTTACATGTGTTTTCTCACAATATTTTAACAATGCTTTTCTAAAAAAAATTTACTGTTTTATTTTTATATGTGCGTTGGTGTTTGGTCTGTATGTGTATCTATATGAGGGTGCCAGATCTCCTGGAACTGGAGTTGTAGACAGTTGTGAGCTGCCACGTGGGTGCCAGGAATTGAATATGGGTCCTCTAAAAGAGTAGCCAGTGCTCTTAACAGCTGAGTCATCGCTCCAACCTTTCCCCACGAGTTTTTAAAGATGGGATACTGGCCTATTGACAGAACACCTGTGTAATGATACTTGAAGGGTAGAACCCCCTCTATCATTAAAAAGCACCAATTCCATCTCTTATTGAATATTTATATAATAAAGGGAGTAATCGACAATAAATCACGACTATGAGAATGATTTGTCGACTATAAAAAAGCATCCATTTTCTTGATCACACAAAGGGCAATGTGAGACGAGCAAGACGGAGAGAGTCAAAGCCAGTCCCACCTTTACAGGTGTGAAAAATGGAGGAGAGTAAACAGGACACAAAGGAAGCCCGACAATGTTACAGTATAAAATAAACATTCCAGACGAATGCAATCAAAGCACACTGTGAATTCAGTAAAGAGCAATCAGGGCAGAGTCCCCTGGAACAAAAGCAAGGC
>NW_004949096.1:30330514-30347363 GCF_000317375.1 Microtus ochrogaster
GACCTCACCTCCGCAAGTCACTTGTCTTCCACTCGTCAGAAAATTAAGAATTATACAACTTCCCCCAGAGCTGTTGAGAGGATCGCATTAACAAATATCTAGATGAACCACAGCGGCACGTGCCAGTAACCCTGCTACTCAGGAGGTTGAGACTAAACCCTCAGGAGCTTGAGGCTAGCCTGGGATACGTCACAAGATTCCATCCTTGACATCGAAAATGTTTAGCTGTGGGTCTGGGATGTAGAACATACCCAGTATAAACCTGTCCTGGTTGGGGCCACTGTTGTGATGAAACACTGTGACCCAAAAGCAGCTTTGGGAAGGAGTTTCTTTCCTTTATACTTTCAGGTAACTGTCTGTCACTGAGGAAAATCAAGGCAGGAACTCAAGGAGGGCAGGGACCTGGAGGCAGGAGCAGACACAGAGGCCATGGAGGGGTGCTGGCTTGCTCAGCCTGCTTCCTTACAGAATCCAGGACCACCAGCCCAGGGGTGGCATCACCCACAATAGGTGGGACCCTCCATCAACTGCTAACTAAGAAATTGTCCTGCAGGCTCGCCCACAGCCTGCCTTTCTGGAGCATTTCCTCAGCTGAGGTTCCTTCGCTCATGACTCTAATCTGTGTCAAGTTGACATCAAACTAGCCAGCAAGATCTATCATCAGTATTATCACAATATGTTGCTAGTGTTCTGGGCCAGAAACTTTTACATTTTTTTTGTATCTAAATATACAACTGAAATTAAAAGCCCAATATTTACACTAAAATGAGCAACTTAAGATTACTTCATACATCCAGCTTGGGGACAAACACTTAAAAATGGAGATACAATATAAATAAAAGAACTCACTGCCTGACAATGGAGATCAATTTATAGCAACTATTAATAATTGTTATATTTAATTTGTAAACATGATTTTTCTCTCTGAGTGAGATATTTAGGAAATCCTTAAGTGTTTTCCCTCAGGAGGAGAAAATGATAAATCTAATTAAACCATTGCACTTGGCTGGTGCATTCAATCATTCATGAAATAAACAGTATAAAGTCAGGCCTATTTGGCACTTGGCATATGTTCATAATATTATTTATTTCAAACATATGCACAGATATATGTATACAAGTATATACATACACGAGTTTATATGGCCAATTTTTCTAACCAATATTATAAATCCCAAAAAGCAAAAAATATCAATAATCTGTAAGACTCCTTGTCACCAGTGCCCGGTGGGGTGCTCACGATATTAACTGTAATGAAATCTTTCTTGATTTAGCTCTTATCTCCTAAGTATGGGAGACTTTGGAGGAAGATAAATTGCAGACCATTAATGTGAACAAGATTTTGTGATGGAGAAATAGAGAATCGGTGACAAACGGGTCAACCCTGCCACGTTCCGGAGAGGAGCCTTCACCAGTGCTCGCTCATTAAATGTTCGTTCACTTTTCACAGGCTTTAAAAAAATATTTGCTTTGTCCGTATGGATATGTCTGTGCCTACCTGCGTGCACGTGCTCCGTATGTCAGTAAGGTTGGAAGAGAGTACAGGATCCCCGAACTGGAGTCCGACAGCTGGGAGCCGCCACGTGGGTGCTGGGAGCAGCCATGTAGGTGCTGGGAGCCACCATGTGGGTGCTGGGAGCCGCCATGTAGGTGCTGGGAACCAAACCTGCGGTCCCCAAGAGCAGCCAGTGCTCTTAACCTCCAAGCCATCTCTCCAGCCCCCAAATCTTTGCTTTGTTTTACACCGCAGACTGGTGCTAAATGCAATCCTCACTCGACAGGAAGTTGGGATTTACTCTTTTAAAACTGATAGTTATTGTTTTGTTTTTCTTTAGAACCATTTGTTGCTCCTTCCACCATCCAGAGAGGAAGGGAAAAGTAAGTACACAGAGTGCCCGTGTAGAAATAATTTCATAGATAAATTTAGATAAAGCTGAGGAACCTGCTTCCGTATGTTCACATGCATGTGTAAGCATGGGTGAGTGCGTATGAGCGTGCACGTGTGTCTCTGAAAGCGTGCAGAGGCCAGGGAACCACGTTAGCTCTGGTTCCTCAGGCACTTTCACTTGACTCTGGGGGACAGTGTCCCTTGTTGGTCTAGAGCCCAGCACATAGGCTGGCCTGACTACAGCCCCGCCCTGTCTCTATCTCCCCAGCATGGGTGTTACAAGCATTTGTACCACGTTATCATGGCTTCTGCAGGCGGGACTCAATCCTCACGCTTGCAAGGCAAACACTTTACCAACCGAGCAAGCTCCCTGGCCCCTTGATTTCTATTTTCAGACGTATGCAGGAGGAATGTTTTCCAAAAACTCTCAGCTAACTCATACCTACTATTATCTCTGCTCGTACTGAACTTCCGTTTGACTTGGTGTTATAGCAATTACCTTTTTGTTCTGTTCTCCATTCTGCTCTCTTTTTATTTGTTTTCAAGAACTGGCACGGAAATGTACATAGATTAGGTAAGGAATGCATGATTATAGCTTATTTTCAGCTATATACACACTTTCTAAACTCTCCCTCCTTCAGGCCAAGGGGGAAAAAAAACCCTTGATCTCATTAGATATAGAAAGGAAGGATATGAACATACAAGAATGGTAACCCATGAGTTCCCTGTCTGCCAAGGCTGGGATGTAAAGCTTCAGCATGACCAGGGAATAACTCATCAGTCAGGTGACGGGTTAGCACAACTAAAGCTCTAGCTTACAGAAACACACAGAAAAGACGTAGTATTTTTATAAGACATTGTAACTATGTTAATATAATATCTCTATGGACAAGACCACGTAGGCCCTGAAAAGTCACAAAAACAAATGTTTACGACAGTTGTCGCACTTTGGGGTAGGTGCATCATCTTACGAGGGTCCTCAACATCTCCCCTCCACATTGCTTCTCACCTTCTCCAGATGCACAGGGAGCTTTCTAGGCTTTCTGTAAACCCAGGGTGCACGCTGGCTCAGCCAGGCCAGTCGCATTTCCTGCGCTAAGAGTCTGGAACTGAAACTGTGACATCTGCCAAGGGAGTGCATTCACGAGCTGCCCTGGTACTGCAGGGTTGTTATGCTCTAACCAACAGAGGGGCAGAGGAGTCTGGTCTGGCTGTGCCTCCTAGGCCAGAAGCAGATGCACAAACAAAAGCGAAGGGAAGAGAGCATAATGCCTGGCTCCTGTCTGAGGCCCAGCTGCTCTCCTGTTCTTGGGTCTGGCATCATTTGTATCGTTATAACGAGCGCCCTCCTGTCGTGGTTAATCTTGAGTGTCAATAAGATGCGATTTGGGGGCATCATGGAGACATCTCTGGGATGTCTGTGAGAGACTGTCAGTCAGGGTCAGTTTAGACTGAGGTGGGACGCCCCACCCTAATTCCACGGACTGGACTAAGGGAGAAGGAGAAAATGAGCTGAGCGTTAGCACCCGTTGCTCTCAGCTTCTTGACTGTGGACAAACGACATGGCTGCCAATCTCTCTGCCTGCATGGCAACCCCTGGACCTGGGGACCCCACTTCCTTCCATTGCTTTTGTCAGGCATGTTGTTTCCGCCATGAGACAAGTCATAAGTCAACCTCTGTTTGCTCAGGCTAGCCCAGATTCCTTGCAATCACCCCAAACTAATTAGTTCTAGCTAATGGTGACAAAAATTACTGCTTAGAAGTGTGTTGGAAATCCTCAAGTGTTTACCAAGGCCCTGATATGCACAAATTACTAAATTACTGTCCATCTTGTCTGTGAGTTTTATATTCCATGTAACTTCTCTTGATCACAGAACAAATTAATTTAGACTTTACATATTTTTGGTCTCTCCCCCCAACAGTGTTTCTCAATGTGGCTTGGAACTTGCTCGATAGACCACGCTGGCCTCAAACTCAGAGATCCACCTGCCTCTGCCTCCCCCTCTTGAACACTGGGATTAAAGGTGTGCACCACCGCTGCTCAGTTTAGACCTCACGTATTTACAAGCTGTATGCCTATGATAAAAACCCGAGGCCTGGGCTTCCTGTTCATTCTGCAGCCCATACTTATTCTGTGGATTTTTAATAAAGGCACATGGGGAGAGAGAGGCACGGGGTTCAGACCCAGCGCATTCAGCTAATTCCAGGTGTGCTGATAAACAGTCCCAGGGAAACGCACCAGGGCGTCCATTAGAGTGGTTTCTTGGGAAAGCACCAGTGGATACATCCATAAGACTGGACTGCAGGGCTCGACCTGACTCATGACATCTCCATGGAGCCACCCAACAAAATAACCACACTAACTGGAGGGCTCTCCCCCAAATCACCCAGCGTAAGACTCCCTGCAGCACTTGGAAACACACTCAGGTCAAGAGCTCACCTAATGAATCAGAATCTAAGAAACACGCCTGGGGAACTTCGTCTGTGTGACAAGCATCCCCAGGAGATTCAGCTCCTGTTTAGCAAGTGGCTGAAGAATGGCCTTGAGTGTCACACCCGGAGAGTGCCTGCCAACTGTTGATGGGCTTTTGTCCATCTGCATCTCCTCTCTGGTTTATTACTTCTATTATACGACACGGTTCCTCTTCAGATGGAGCCCCACCACCACCACCCCACAGGCAGGTTTCAAGCTTTTCCCAGTTTAAGTCCCCTGTTCCTTCACTGAGCCAGGCAGAGGCTCAATGGTAAAACACATACATTTATATCTTCTCTGATTCTTGCCCTAGCCCTTCCAACTGCTGGATGTACACTCTGATGGGATTGCCTGGCCCTGATGGCTCACCTCAGTACAAAACAGACCTTTTAGAAAGGCTGGCCCGGCTGGACATCTTCCAGAAGGACCAGAGTAAATTATGCACAAGCTTTGTTTTTGCTTGTTTGCTTGTTTATTTACATCTTTCTACGCAGCCCTGGCTATTCTGCAACAGGCTATGCAGACCAGGAATCCTCCAGCCTCAGGCTCCTGAGTGTGGGGTAGAAGGTGTGTGCCACCATGCCTGGCCCATGGTTCCGATTCAGAGTGATTGAGACAGCTTTGCTGTCTTGACACTTTAAAACAAGTGGTATAATTCTATCCGTTTCACAATGACACCAATGCCCCAGCTGTGAAGGGCTAGATCCAGTAGCGTGCATCTTGGAAGCACATCTTGGAGAAAGGAATTTATAAGCGTGCAGACCTTGGCCAGCCCATTCCATCACTCACAGACATGTTGCTAAGGTTAACGTGCAGTCAGGCTCTCACACTCCCTGGGAAACACCAGAAGTAAGCACAGGGACAGCAGAAGGAAGGCAGATGGTCAGTGACCCTCACCATACCCGTGATGTAAGAATACAAAATTCTAACGCGAGTATTTTAGCTCATAGGACATAAGAATGTGTTTCTCTCGGGGTTAAAGCGGTCTGATAAAAACCACTTTGTTCTCTGAAATAAACAAACCAGTGCGTCTGAGAGCTCCAACCTACTAGGGTCACAGGCTGACAACATCTAAGGGTGGGAGGGAGGAGCTTGAATTAGTGAAGCAAACACACCCAAAGGCCTTCGGCAGGGCTTTGCTTTTGCTGTTTAACTTTTCTGGGAGACTCTGAGAGAGCAGTTTGGTCTGTAAGACTTACCCAGAGGAGACCTGAACTCCCCGAGAATGACAAGAGTCTGGAGTGTCGGGGTCAGGCAGATAGCAAGCATGATGCCTATCAGCCTGAAGCCTGTACTGGCCTTGGAACAAACGGGAGACACCACCAAAAGAGATACAGGGAGGCATAAAAGAAGGCAGCATCCCCGAGGGAGGCTGTGCCTTCGGTGCTATCCATACAGATAATACATAATGCTGTATACACACAATCCACACACATGGGAACCATCTATCTATGCCCTAGGAATTCAGACTAGGAACTCGACTAATGTGTGCAAACTCCTTCTGTGGGCAGAAGGAGTGCTACTGTGTGCCCAGATGGGTACATGGAGAAATTATGTTTACCCAACTTCAGAGAAGCCATGCCAAAATATTCCTCCCAAACAAATGATTTCACTTGTTCTTGTTTTCCACCAACACACCAGCCTGACAACCTGTTTTATACATGAATTTGACTTTTCAGAAATTGGCTTGCAAGCGTGGCAAGCCCCAGTACATCCTTACGCACCAAGAGCTACAGAAAGACCTTCGAGTGACATGTGAATGGTGACCTAATGTAAAATGTCATCGTCTAAAAGTACAGGGGAGGGGACCAGTGCAGCAAATGACCTGGCCTGACCCTGTGGTGCGTGCATCAGCAGGAGCCAGATTCTTAAAGTGGCCAGAAAAAAATTCCATTCTCCCCAAAGTTCATAGTGACAAAACAAAACAAAAACACAGAGAGCCCAGTGCTTCCCAGGCCCACTTCACTCTGCACTAAATAGGAGGTAGTCGTGGCTATCTATCTGTCTCTACCCGCAGAGTTGGCAGCTGTGAGCACTGGCCACAATGAAAGGCTTCCTTGCCATGGTCATCTGACCCATCGGATGCCTCCCAGAGCTCTGGTCCCAGCTATGATTAGAAGACCCATCTCTTTCCACATTCTTTCACCTCTTTGAAGCATCACGCATTAGCACAGTTAGAGTTGTCACTGGGCAGGGTGGGGGCATGCCTGTTGTTTCAGCTTCTTGGGAAAGGAGTGACCAGCCTGAGAAGCAGAACAAAACTCTACCTAAATATATAAATATATATAATGGTGCATATTAGGCGTAATTAGAGCTGCCTTTTTTTGGCACCTAAAAAGGTTTTCTGGAGTCAGCAAGATGCTTGCCTTGCAGCTGCAGAGCCCTTCATCCATCAGGGCAGCAGCCACCGCAAGGCTACAGCCACACTGTCCTCCAGTTCCCAGGGTAAGGGAAGCACCATCAGAAACCATTTATCCTGATATTGATGGTTGCTGCCTGAAAGCCAGTCACCCCCACATGTCAACACCCTTCACAATAGCATGTGTGGTATTCTGGTAGATGCCCGGCCACTTTAATGATGTTGTGAGGGCTGGCGATGCAATTCGGAGGTTGCATTGCATGTGCAAGGCTCTGGGTCTGCACTAAAAACACAAACAAACAAGCAGAAACACGGGGAAATTAATGTGCCGACAGCCAGTAAAATGCATAGCCCTAATTCCTAAACCAGGCATGTGTAAAACTTAACATGCATACCAACACCTTGGGGTCTCATTAAAACACAGACTTGGATTCAGTAGTTCTGGGCTAGGGCCTGAGACTATGAGACCTTAACAAGTTCCCAGATGATGCTGGTGTTTGTGGACTCCAATTGCAGTAGCGAGACCACCATGACCTCTCCTGGGAAACCCACCCCATAACAAGAAGAAAGCAGACATTGTTAAAAAGGAAACAAACAAAAACACAGGGAGATTGCTGTCTTCCCTTCTGGAGAATGGCAGGAAAATACAAATTCTGGAACCTTGGTCCCAATTTTAACTTGCACCATCATCCTATTTGCCTCTCCTCAAAACTGGCTTAGCATTCTGACTCCCTCTAGGGAGACAGAGGCTGCTTGTTGCCAAGACCCAGCAGGATCCAAGGTACCAAAGCATTATCTTCTATTGTCTAATGTGACTACCTTCCAGAAGCCAGCCTAAGGAGAGTTTCAGGCCTACTGCAGAGGTCACTGCAAGGTTCTCTCTGGGATTCAAAACGCATCTAAATAATACTGGATTCAGGGGTTCCACAACATCTCAAACAATACTCTTGTCTGAGTTTAACTAAACTACTATCCTTTTCTGCCTTTTCTCCTGGACTTAGGGCATCTAAGTAATCTCCCGAAGGACACTCTGAACTCCGGGCCGACCCCCAGTGGGAAGAGTGTCACCCCGTATTCAAAGGGTTTCATACTGAAAGACAGAGAACAGCAGGGAATGGTTTAAACCGTATTCACTGGCGCTGAAGCCTACTCATCCAGATCATATCCGCTAATGCCTGGATCATAATATTGCATCCAAATCACCTACACTGTCACCTAGCAGCAAATGGAATTCGTATACTAGAAGTAATTAGGGCACAGCAAGCCACCCACAGATACATCGCTGTCACAGTAAAGAAGCACATGTCTAATGAATACAGTATTCTTCCTCCTAGAACAACATTTTTATGACTGTGAGGATCACAAGTTGATCCTCAGAACTAAAATCAGTTCCACATTATTAAAATCAGTGACATCACAGCTGATCCAAACATTTAAATTTTATCTTCCTGTCCCCCTCCGTACTAGGGATTGAGCCCTAGGCTTTGAACATGCAAAAACTTGGTCTACTACTGAGCTGCACCCCAGTCCCATAAAGCTATCATGTAAAAGCAGGAAGTCACAACCACCAGTGAGACAGTGGTATCCCTCTCCAGAGCCAAATGTGAACCACCGCCAGCCTGACTTCTGACCCTAAGATTCTTTTCCTCCAGCACCAAAAGAAGCTGCTGTATGGGAGGACTCTCCCTTCTCAGGATTCTTTTTGAACATTGGATTGAAAGGTCTGGACAAGAGGCTCACTCCTACAGCTAGAAAGGCTCCTGAGACCAGAGGAAAGAGGAAATTCTTCCAAGAGGAAGAGCCAGGAAGGTGTGCTAGTAGCCACTTGCATGATTCTGTAGGTTGCTCCCCTTTAGAGGAGCAAGAAGAAGGCTGTGGAGGATGCAGGAAATCCAACCCAACCAGTTAAAGTATTACAAGGCACCCCCCCTCCAGCCCTGGACATAATGGAGCACCTTAACCAATGTAAAAAAATTAATATTATAACCTCAATAGCTAACCTACTTAGTATGTATTTCTTCTCACTAATTCCCTTGAGTGTCTTTGGATTCCAGGTCTCTCAGACGCCTTGAAACCTTTCTGAAGACGAAATTAGACTGATGATGGAAACTGGTGGGCCTGCTGCCTTTCCGCTGTCACTGAAAGGGATGGAAAGAAGCCTCTTTGTTTTGACTGATGAACAAACACAGGGTGACAAGATGCGGCTGTGATCCCAGGAGGAGACACAGTCCATCACAGGCAACCAGGCAACTTGTTTGAAAATTGCAATTGGTTCCTCCTAATTTTCTAGGGATGTAAAGTGTAAATAAAGGAAGGGTAGTTATAGCTTTGCTTCCTTAAAGAATGAAGTTACTCCTATAAAAAAAAGTACTATAAACTTATGTAATCATCAAACAAACAAAAAGAACGAAGTCACAACAAAATGCATTGGAAACACTTGGGTGATGTAAAAAAAATGGAGATTGTGAGCCCTATAACAAGAGCATCTAAATTATGGGTTTGGAGGAGTTCAGAAACCTACTTCAAACCATCGTCCCCAGTGACTGCGGACTCTCTTAAAGTCTTGAAGCACCTGCTGAAGGAGACATGTGGACTGAAAACCTCTGGAGCACCTCCAGTGAGTCACATCTGCCCGGCATGGTGGCGCATTCCTTCAGTCCCAGCATTCAGGAGGCAGAGGCAAGCGGATCTCTGTGAGCTCGAAACCAGCCTGGGCTACAGAGTGAGCTTCAGGCCAGCCAGAGCTCCACAGAGAAACCTGTCTCAAAACACAGAAAGAAGAACCATAACTGCAAATATGGCATTTATGATGATTGCCTTAGCACATCCAAATTATCAATTCTTGGCGGTGATTGAATCTCCTGGACACATTCACCTCCCCGAACCACAAGGCCTGACCACAAACAAGACGCACTGATCTGCACTGGTCTGCACTAGTCTGTACTAGTCTGTACTAGTCTGTACTAGTCTGTACTAGTCTGTACTAGTCTGTACTAGTCTGCAGAGCCTTGAGAGAATGCTCCAGTGAGGAGGGGGGAAGGCGACACGCTTGACTATGAGAACTAGGATGGCAGGGGAAGAAGTGACCCTGCATGCAGCAGTGTGAGCGGCTACAGTCAGATCCTGTATCCGTGGAGTTCTGAGGAGGAAGGAGTTGTCAGAATGTGATCACAGGAGGAAGGGGGGAGATAGAAGGACAGCGGGTTCTGGCACGAAGGAGGTCTCTCTTTAAGAATACAGTTCAGATAAACACACTTGTCAAGTCATGGAAATGAGATTAGAGGAAACAAAAGAGCCAGGCAGAAATGAGGCGGGAGAACTGAAGACTCACAAATGGACTATTTTTAACAAGAAAGTAAGAACAATTAACCTAGTTTGGAATTAATTAAATGTAGTGTGCTTGTTCTCCGTAGCTAGGAATCCCTTCAAGAACTCTCAAGAAGTCATCCGTCCTGGCCTGCAGGACAAACACATACCTTAGAGGGGTTCCCAGTCCATCTACCATCTACCCCGCTAACCAATGATGGTCAACATTTCATCTCAAGTTTCTCTGACTCCCTTGGTGTGTATGTGGGGGGCCCTTAAACAGCAGCAGAACAAAGAAACAGGCTGTACTTCTCGGTGCCCCGAGTCATCAGGAAAGTCAGATCTTACTCCTGCTCTGAGTCTTGAAGGCCTAACAAGAATAAAAAGGGAGGTAGATTAGAAGCAGGTGTCTGTACAACTAAACAGTCCCGCCTACACTCGTCACCCCAGCCGTTAATGCAGGAAAGGAGGAATTCAGCTGCGAAGGCTGGGAGATTTCCTTCCCGGGGAAGACAGACAACTGACACACACATGGCAATGAGGAAGCATGACCCCCGCATGCCTGACACATTGCATGGGTCGCCCTCAGGCCGTCTGATTCTGTGAGAACAGCTCCGGGAGCTGGCCAGCAAGGGTGTCTCTGGATCTGCAGCTATCACAGGGCTGAAGTCCAGGACCATGTCAGGTCAGTACAGAAGGAGCTCTGCCCAAGTCCAGAATCCTTCAGGAAGGAGGGACAGGAGCTAGATAACAAGGATGGCGGAAGACACAGGTCACTCATTTTTAAAATTTTTTAAATTGTTTTTATTGAGCTGTATATTTTTCTCCACTCCCCTCCTTTCCTCTCCACTTCCCTTTTACCCTCTCCCATGGCCCCCATGCTCCCAATTTACTCAGGAGATCTTGTCTTTTTCTATTTCCCATGTAGATTAGATCCATGTATGTCTCTCGTAGGGTCCTCAATGTTGTCTAGGTTCTCAGGGATTGTGAATTGTAGGCTGGTTTTCTTTGCTTTATGTGTAAAACCCACTTATGAGTGAGTAATATGCTATTTGTCTTTCTGGGTCTGGGTTACCTCACTCAATATGATGTTTTCTAGCTCCATCCATTTGCCCACAAATTTCAAGATGTCATTATTTTTTTCTGTGACATAGGCCATTCTTGTCTCTCAGCAAAGACATTCATTGAACTCAAAACTACAACCCAGTTTTTCATGGAATGCTGCATTTAAATAGACATTATAGAATACATTCTTGGCTTTTTACCTTCCCTCACAATATTCATTTTCAAGCTTTTAATATTCAGGTTATTACCACCTCTGGTGATATAAATAGGTCAAATGGCACCAATGATGCATAACTCATAAGCCATACAATTTACCCATTGAGAGAGTACAGTAGTTTCAAATGTATATATGTGTATATATGTGCACATACGTGTATAACGTATACATTAAAATGCCACAATTAATTTCAGAGCTTTTCACTATCCCTGAATGAATTCCCCCAGTCATTAGCTGTCCTTCTCCATCTCCCAACTGCCTTCAGCTCTAGACAACCCCTAACTCACTGTGGCTATGGCTTTGCTTATCTAGATGCTTCATATAAACAGAATGACATAGCTAACACAATGCTCAAAGCTCATCTGTATTACTACATCTATTTCTTCTTATTAATGAACAATCTTCCACTTTGTGGGCTTATCACCATTTTGTAAGTGTATTTCTCAACAGACACTTGTTTCCACATTGTGGCAATTATAAATAATATTATCAACAATGCTGATAAACATTCACACATAGTAGTGAAGATCTTATCAAAATCATTCCAAAAGTCTAGAAAGCAAAATTTCTTAAAGCTATTGAGCCAGTCATCAGGAACTGTCAGTCAAATTTAAATGGCTGCCAAAACGTGCAGATTTGGTAACTTGGTGTGTCACTGAATGGAGAAGTGAGCTTTGGGATTTGCCTCCTGCCATTCTTCCTTCCTTCTCTACTCCGTGCTCTTACTTCCAGTCATTTTCAATTTAGCCTTTCAAAATATGAAAACATTTTTACAACATTGGTTTTAACGAGAGAATCCACAATTATCCACCCATTAGAACTAAATGGGTGGTATTTGCCATGCCCTCGTTAGTAAGTTTAGTATTACGGTATGGAAAATAAAACTTGCCTTCAGTTTCATAGAAAAATAAAATTAACTGTCTTCCTAAGGAGACTGCAAACTTGCAAATACATTTCTCAATCGAAAGTACAAACCATGTAAAAAGTTTGTTTCTCTCATCTATATATTTCATGGTATCACAGAGCCTGTTAGGAACCTAAGAGAAGGTGATATTTATATGCATACATTAAAAGAAGTGAATCTTTTGACTGTAAAGCAAAAATACAACTCCATATACTGATTTTAAAAAAAAAAGGTGGAGAACTTAGTGAGGTCAGTGGTAAAAAGTAGATAGAAAGTCTAAGTCCTGTAACAAAATGACGCACACTTACTTCCCACATAGCCACTGCGAAAACCTTTGTATCTCTACCTAGAACCAACCAAGGGAGGGGCTTTGACCTAATTTACACGTGTCTCATGCCCTGCGCTAGGACCCTTGGGAGGAAGCTCACAGACACCTATTTGGAGCCCATTTGCTAACTGCCCATCAACGGATGCTCACCAAGAGATCAACTGTCAGGTAAGTCGGAGGCGCACTATTACCTGACTTATATAAGTCATGGCATCACCAGATCTTATGGCTAGGTGAGTTCCCAAAATGCACAGCTCCACTGAGACACGACTAACACCAGAAATCTTGACTCTCTCAGGGGGGCTGCAGACACAGTTCCGAGGTTAAGAGCAGTAGCCCCTTTTCAGGAGAACTGGGTTTTGAGTCCCAGTACCCACGGGGGGCTTACAACTGTCTGTGACTCCAAAGGATGTCATACCCTCCTCTGGGGGCCACGGCACCAGGCACATAAGTGGTGCACAGACATATGTGAAAGCAAAGCACACACACACTAAAATAAAATAATACTGTTCTAAAACTACACAGCTCAGTAGCTTTCAGCCCATACGCAGAGATGCTTTCATTCCGAGACTTTTCCAATAACTCAGCGCACCCATCTTCCTCCTGGATTTCTGCCCCTTCTGTCAGGACAGCACCACAGCACACCGGCACCCATACTACAGTGACACCATTTAGACTCCAGCACCATCTCATCTTCCCCTCTTGGAGCTTCGATTGCCTCGTAACCAAAATAAAGATGCATGCAAAGCATTGGCACGTGCAAAATGCCTAGAAGTACAACACACTAGATTTTTTTTTTAATAAGTCACATTTTTCACATATAGAAGCAATAAACAGCACACATCCTCCTCTCTTCTTAAGGACAGCACCCGAACACCTCCCTGCTTGGGCAGCAGAGACGCCCTCTGCTTCTGGGAAGTGCAGCATTCTTTGCCTCCATGCCTTGCTTCTTTCTCCCTTCCAAAAGGTCTCTTACCGCAGTCGGTCACATGATCAGCTCATCCTCATCTTTACAGTCATTGGCTCTGTGGCGGTCTCTTTGGGAAGGCCTGGTGAATGTGGCTCAAGCACCCCACCTGTCCCTTCTATCACCAGCAATGTGATCACAGCCAGCTGGGTATTTCTCCCTCTAGACTCCATGGCATCTCTGCAATGACTTCAAATACTTAAAGGAGTATGCCTTCCCCTCTAAGCTGTGAGGGAAGTTCGGCCACCAGTACCATGAATACAAAGATGCTCAATGAATGTTTGTTTACTGATGAACACATCAGCCATCCTCAAACATTTTGGTCTCAGAAGCCTTAACAACATGGACTTCAGCAGTTTCTACTTATGGACCAGAGAGATGGCTCAGCAGGTACAGGCATCTGCCACACAGGCCCAACAACCTGAATCTGAATCCCAGAACCCGTGCTTTTTAAAAAGCTGTGTGCAGTGTGGCTCCTGTCTGTAACCCCAGACTTAGCTATGTGAGATGGGAGGCAGAGACATTAGAATCACACAGAAGCCTGAGGGCCAGCTAGCCTGGACTGTGCAGAGTGCAGAGACAAGGTGGACAAAAACAGACTCCCAAAAGCTGTCCTCTTACTTCCATGGCACATGTGTACCTTATACACACACACAACACACACATACACACGCATCAATAAGCTAAGACTTCCTCTTTGTATGGATTACATGACTTTTTGATTTTATTTTTTTAGTATTTACCACTGGAATGCTAAATTGAGGAAGTTTTAAGAAGAAGAAGCAACTGCAATGCCAGGAACCCAATACACCTCAGGATCTACAAGGACACCACTCCACAACAACAAAAGTGGGAACTTGTCTGCTTTGTTTTTAAATTACCAAATGCATTCAGCATTCATATGCTGCATTAACACACCTGATGAAGTTGCTGGGCCAATGAAATGATCTTAGAAGGGAAGAAAAGTGAGTTTCGTCACAGCTAAGGAAGACTGCTAGGTACAAGGAAGCAAAGAAAAGAAAGAGGAAAAAACATCACCATCCTGAGAAATTAATGAAGAAGCCAAAAGCAATTTTGCTCGAACAAAACCAAAACCAAGGATGAGGGCAGGTGAGATGGCAAAGTGGGCAAAGCGCTTGTTGCCAGACCCAATGACTCGCGTTCGTGAGAACCAACTCCCGAAAGTTGTCCTCTGACCTCCACATGCCACTGTGCTAACGTGCAGGTACACACGTAAATGGAATACAACTTCTTAAAGAAATAGACACAGCCAAAGAAAGAAAGCAGAGAATGATGCAAAGGCCAAATGTTTAAAGCGAACCTTAAATAGAAACTGATGGTTGGTATGAAATGAGCCACTCCCCACACGTCTTTCCCATTCCGACCCTTTGGGTATTTGTTCCTAGGCCCTCGCCTTCCTCACCTGGATCTCCCCAGCCATTGGCAGAAAATGTGGCATAATAATACAGAGAGAGAGAGAGAGAGAGAGAGAGAGAGAGAGAGAGAGAGAGAAAAGGGAGGGGTAGTTCTGATGAAGCCGTGACTGAATTCAAATGATACATTTTTAAACACTCGATTAGAGTATAAAAATGTTAATGAGATTTTAAAATAGGAACACTGAAGTTATTTTTATATGCTGGAAATACATTTAAAATTAATGTCTTTAAAATATGCTTCATGAGCAGGACTGGATAGAAATGTGGATTTGACTACCATGGTAGGATGGTAGAAATAGAGAGGATTTAAATTATTTCACTAATATTACATCATTTTTTTACAGGAAAAAAAAGTCTTGGAATCATAAGAAGAAAAGAAATTGTATTTAGCCTGTAAAACAAAACAACAACAAAAACCTATGTTGTCATTTATTTTCTTTAAAGTTTCCTGACGCCAGAGATAGAGCACATAGCTTAGTCCTTAGTCAATACTACGTCTCAGTGAATTCAGTAATTATTAAGAATACCAACACAACAGCACCACAACTACTAATGTGCTGTCAGGAATGTGTGGCTAGAATGTGGAAGAGCTGCAGGCTCACGTGCTCTGTGCCTGGTTTTCAGCTGCTTAGTCTGGAGGCTGTGGAACATGGCTGAAAGAAGCGGGTCTTAAGCATGTATCCACTTCTGTTCCAAACAGAGTTTTCTGCTTCCTGATCACTGCCCTGTAATTCCTGCCACCATGCCCATGCTAATCCTAACAGCTTCTGACCCCCTCTTCTGCAATGATCCCTGAGATCTGGAGGAAGTAACATGGATGTCTGATTATTCTCCTTCAGTTCTGATCAGGTACTTGTGGTTGAATAAGAACAGCTCCCATAGGCTCATACATTTGAATAATTAGTGATTAGGAAGTAGCACTATTTGAGAGGGATTGGGACATGAGACCTGATGGGGAACCTCCTTCAGCCAATGACCTTTAAGAGGCTGGACCAGGTTGGGCATGGCCTTGGAAATTATATTTGTTATATTGAATATGCTCCTATTTCTTTTTACAATACTTATACATTGATGCAAAATTACTTTGTCATATTGTATGTATATATGCATACCTCTACCTAAGACATTTTGCATATGGATACAATTTTAGGATATATTTATCATATTGCACTATACATTTCTACCTCTGATCAAATTACTTATATATTGTTTCCATTTTGAGGTCATTATCCTCATTTGCTACACAGTTGTTTAAAGATTATTTAATATTCTAACATAAAGTCTTATTATTCTTTAAGATATACAGATATTAAGTATTATAGGTCAATAGTCATCCATGTTTGTCATACTTATAGTCAGACTAATCAGATTCTTTATATACATAGAGATTGTATTGCACATAGATAGGTAATCTTCAACCACTTCAAAGAACCAAAAATGTGGCATTTCAATAACTTAAGGTTCTGTTGACGTGAGACACTATTGCTCTTGGCAGCACCAATCTATTCCCGAGAGAATATTGAGTACTGAAGACACTCCACTTGGAGCTTGTTTTCTTCTTGATAAAACTTGCCTTTGGGCAAGGAACTGCCCATGCCTTGACCACTGACAAAGTACACGGTGTCTGGACTGGACAAGCAGGATACAAGAAAAGAGACTGCCAAACCTTGCCAAGACAGGGTAAGACAGTTTTGACAACTTTCCTGCCTCCAAAAATGGTCTGTCAGTTATTCTAGGCCTTAGCTAAAGTTGGTTGCTCCAACGTTGAAAATGAGACTTGGGGTGATTACCCAGGTGGCCAGTTGTCTCTGTCATTTTTTTTTATGGTTTTTCGAGACAGGGTTTCTCTGTGGCTTTGGAGCCTGTCCTGGAACTAGCTCTGTAGACCAGGCTGGTCTCGAACTC
>NW_004949096.1:30348063-30350008 GCF_000317375.1 Microtus ochrogaster
TGGAATGAACCTCTGAGACTGTAAACAAGCTACAACTGAATGTTTTCCTCTATAAGAGTGGCTGTGCTCCATGGCAGCTCACAACTCTGTAACCCCAAGACCTGACACCTTCACACATACATGCAGGCAAAAACACCAAAGCACATTAAATAAATAAATTTTCTAAAAAAATTTATTGTAAATATTTTGAGACATGGTCTCATGTAGCTTGCCTCAAATACAGTTAGGCCAACCTTGAACTCTTAATGGGCCTCCCTGCACCGTTTGAATGCTAGGATGACACACGTGTTGTTGTGGGAGGTTATGCGGCACCAGGATCCAGCTGAGGGCTTCCTGCATGCCTATATGGACTCATTTTGAAAATTTAGATGTTATAATCTCCCTATCTCGAGGCGTGTGATGGCTAATCTTAGTTGCCAAGTTGGCTACATCTGGAATCAACTAAACTCCAAGCAGCTGAGCACACCTGTAGGGGATTTTTTTCCTGACTGGATCATTTGAGATTGGAAGAGCTACCCTAAATCTGCGCCACACCTTGGTGGAAGCCTAGAAGGGAACTTTTGCCTTTTGCCTGCTTGCCGTCAATCTCACTGGAAAGCCCATCCATCCTGCTGCTGAAGCATTCCTTCACTGGTGTTCGAAACTACTTCTCTGGGTATTCCAGTGAATACTGAAGACCAGCGGAGACATCTAGCCTCAAGGGTCGCACAACGATCAGATTCTTGGACTTTCTGTTGAGACACAGCTATTGTTGAACTTATTGGACCACAGCCTGTAAACCACTCTAATAAATTATATCTACTATCAAAAAAAAAGTTGCTATGCTTATGGTGTCTCTTCACAGCAACTGGACACCGACCAAGACAGTACTAAATCATTGTGCTCTCTCCACCATCCTGCTGGAGCATGGCTGGTGGTGATTCTCAGAGACAGTCATTCTACTACAAAAAACAAGTAGGAATAGGGCACAGGGAAACAAGGATGGAAAAAATATCGAATGGAAGCTGACTTCAGCAGTAACAATGGGTATACACAAATGTGAGGAAGGGTATCATACGCATCACATTCATGTAACAAAACAATCAAAGTTATTTCCCCCTCTGGTCTAACTTGCAGAAGCACAGATTTCTGTCTGAGTTCAGAGCGTCAGATATGAACTCTCTCTGTGGAGTGGGCCTTAAGTCAATGGCAAAGTTGGTTGTGGCCTTAGTAGTTGTCCCAGACACATCCTGCCTGCCACTTACAGTGCAGATTCAGGTCCCATAGATACAACTTTTGGCCACAATTCTTCCTGGCAGCTTCCCAGCACCTTCCAGCACTAAAGAAGTTAGCCAGCGGGAGAAAATGCTTCCAGTTTTTTTCTGTTTGCTTCCTCCAAGTTCTACAACCACATTACACAATATTTTCAACAAAAGGGGTCTAACCATCTAATTGTGGCACGAAACCAAGAACAATGGCAATATCCTTCACAGTTTTGGGGGACTCTAGGGACTCTTTGTCAAACAACTCATAGGGAGGAAATCACAGCTAACACTGGGATTTACAACCAATTACTCGATAGCTTCTGGGAATGCAGAGAACTCTTGTTCACTCTTTAACCATATTTAACATTTACAGAGACTAGAGTGCTGTAGGAATTCCTACAGCCAGGAGCATTTAAGCTACCCACCCACTTGGGCGGGGCCTTAGACTATAAATGCCAATGTAAAGTACACAGTTGCTCTCTCTTCCAGCCATGGGTTTCAGTTGCTGTTCCCTGTTTGAGCAGAGGACTGTGATCTATGAGTCTACCCCTAAATAAATAACCCTTTATTATTTATTTATTTATTATGTATACAATATTCTGTCTGTGTGTATGTCTGCAGGCCAGAAGAGGGCACCAGACCTCATTCCAGATGGTTGTGAGCCACCATGTGGTTGCCGGGAATTGAACTCAGGACCTTTG
>NW_004949096.1:30350176-30361907 GCF_000317375.1 Microtus ochrogaster
CCGTGCTCTACCTAACCATAACACTCACAAGAAATCTCATGCTATGTCTGGCCCTTTGACACTTCATGAACTGATTTCCCATCCTCTCAATTTTCCGCCTCTCTAAGAGGTTTTCCAAATCTAGTGGGTAGTATTGTGTGATCTACATAACAAAAACTTTTTACAAAGGATGGGCAAGGTAACAAAGCCAGGTCCTAGGTTACTCTCCCAGGACAAATGGTGAGGCTGGAAAGATGACCTTGGGGAAGGGCTCTGCAAGTCTATTGCTGGGCACTCTAAACAGGTGTCGGTTGATCTTAAGACTCAGCAAGGTACTGGGCACAGTGACACAGACAGCAGGCACTGACAGCTCCCTATAATTCTCCATCTTTCTCTGTGATCCATGCCATTTCCTTATCCTGCAGCACTTTCATGGGGCCTCCATGTATTTTCTCACCCTTTGGGTATGGCTCAAACAGCTTGGCTCCATGCGTAGATGCCCTAGTTAGGGTTACTATTGCTATGATGAAACATACCTGAGTAAAGCAACTTGGGGCGGGGGGAAGGGTTTATTTCAGCTTACATTCCTAGATAACATAACAGTCTGTCACTGAGGGAAGTCAGGGCAGGAACCTGGAAGCAGGAACTGATGCAGAAACCATGGAGGAGTGTTGCTTATTGGCTTGCTCCTCATGGATTGCTCAGTCTGCCTTCTTTTGAACCCAGGACTACCAGTTCAGGTACGACACCACCCACAATGGACTGGGCCCTCTCCCATCAATCAGTAACTATCTTATGGGGGCATTTTCTTAATTAGGGTTCCCTTCTCTCAGTTGACTCTGGCTTGTGTCAAGTTTACATAAAATTAGCCAATATAATACCCAAGGGGGAAATAAAGTCCTGCCCTTCCCTGTTGCATCTGATAACCAAAATGGTTCCCAGTGTCTCAGAGGCCCTGGGTTTGCACTGTGGCTGCAGCTACATCTGTTGCCTCTATCCATCACACTTGGTTACCAAGGGGGTCACTGGATGGGCAAACAGTTCACAACATACTTCTTTTTTTCCAAGAGAGAAGGTATACTACCTACTTTGGGGGATAACTATGCTCCCTGGGGACAGGCTTAATCATTCTCACCTGTACTGTTTCGTCACTGATGTTCCTGTGAACTGTTCTTTAGGTTTTAAAGACTTCCAGAAACGAATTAGCACAGAATCTGACTCTGTCCATTTTTTCCTTAGGAAATTGGGCTTCGTACAAATCTTGCCACATCTGTGTTCAAATAACCCAGACATAACCTTTTTTCTGCTTTCCCTTTCTCTTATCTCTTCAAGGCTTCTTTACCACTCTATAGACATGATTTACATGCTGGCCAAAGTCACTTGGATCCACCGAAGCCTTTTCTACTTCCTAAAGATCCTGCCCAACCAAGGAGCTCAGAAAAGTCACTGGTGCTTCATACAGATCTTAAGGTCCCTGCTGAATTAAGGTCTTCCTTACTCCACAGTGGACAGAGAATTACCCAGCGCAGCTAACTGGGGGGGGGGGGCATGCTGTGCTTCTACCTCATCCTCTCAGTAATGCCTGCCCACTCTTCATGGGGACCTCAGTGGGCAATAGCTCAGTGTCTCTAATGACTCATGTAAGCCAGTCAGCGGGTTGTTCAGCTTTTGTCCTAAGGAGGGACGGGCAGCTTATTGCTTCATTTTCCTGCTTCTGCAGCAGCACTCAGACTGACTCCATCTGCCCACACCTCCTACAGCCTTATGAATAAGTCCACTAGAGCTTCTTTCATTGCTAAAAGGCTTCCCCCAATTCAGGCAGGTCAGATACTGAATGTTCTCTGATTACCAGTCTCTTCAGCAGACCACTGTGAAGGCCCACCTACGTGTTGACTCATGGGTTTTCTAAGTATTCAAGGTCTGTCCTGAGGCGTGTCTGCTGCCACTTTAATCTCTGTTCCTCTTCTTTATCCAACTCCTCTCATGAGTTTCAGTTTGGGGGTGTTCCAGGAAGGCCTCTTTGATATGGATCTGATTCGTGTTCTCTTCACCCCTTGCCTCCCACACCATGAGAAGGAGTGAGCCAACACCTCCATTTCATGACCCCTTCTGCCAAAGTTCCCTGCTAATCTGGAGGTTAATATAGAGGATGCCAGCCGTACATCCCTTTCCCACTGTAACCCTTTCTCTACAAACTTCTTCCCAGGCAGCTACGACAGCCTCCGTGGGTTTCTAATGACCCACGACAGTGATCAGGAAACCTCCACATCAGTTTGGCAATATTTCTGTCCTTTAAGAGCTACTGAGAGACCATAATAATTGCTTTAGACTTTCAACCCCTCTCAGGATGTCGTCATACTCACACGGTGGACCTCAGTCATCAAGCAGTCACCCCACTTCATCTCTCCAAGAAGACAGCTACTGCCCTGGGATCCCGCAATGGAAACTCCACCTCTTGGTGGCTCAGGCTCACCTAAACATCTCATTACTCATAGCAAGGACAATCCTGCTGCTACTTCAGTAAGGAGGCATGACCCCCACTCTACACGGGGGAGGACATCCATGCCAGGGTTCCCCTTTGCAGATGCTCCACTGCTTACATTGCCTAGCTCCAGCTGTCTGGCTCTCGGCAGCACCACTGCTGCTCTTTCTGAACGTGTCTTAGTTCTGTTGTTGTGAAGAGACACCATGACCACGGCAACTCTTATAAAGGAAAATAACATTTAATTGGGGTGGCTTACATGTTCAGAGGTTCAGTCCAGTATCATTATGGTGCAACACGCAGGCATGCAGACAGACATGGTGCTGGAGAAGCAGCCGAGTGTACTATATCTTGGTGGGCAGGCAACAGGAAGTGAACTGTCTCACTGTGTGGCTTGAGCATATGTGAGACCTTAAAGCCCACCTCCACAGTGACACACTTCCTCCAACAAGGTCATACCTACTTCAACAAGACTACACCTCCTAATGGTGAAACTTCCTTTGGGGTTTTTTTTTCAAGCCATTTTCTTTCAAACCACCATAGACCTCATCTCTGGTTTTGATATGATCCTGCTGACATCACCAAGTGTTGTGAAGCCATCATCTATGATGAGTGAAGTCATTCCAGTGCTGCTGATTTGGAGGTAACCTGTGCTCTGTAAGTAAACCCAATAAATTCACTGGTTCTCCACAGTGAACTTGGGTTTGTCATTGGGGCTTGTAAGGAGTGGGTATACATGGCTTATGTCTCCCCAGAGAAACAGCGCTCACACAATTAATGTAAGACTATTTTTTTTTTTTTTGAGATAAGGTCTCTCTGTGTAGCCCTCTCTCTCCTGGAACTTGCTATGTAGACCAGGCCTGCTTCTATCTCCCAAGTGCTGGGACTAAAGGTGTGGATCACCAAACCCATTTTACCTAGGATTAATTAAGCTTTGGAAGCTTTGTTTGCCTTGATTTTTCAGGTTAATGTGGTTTTGAATGGGAACTAGGACACTGGTTGAATTTATTTCTTACTCACCTTTCCTTATTCCTGCAGAGTCAGTGCTTACACTGTCCATAAGGTACTAGAGTGTTGTTATCACCTGGAAGGGTAGGGGTAAGGATCTAGAGGCTTGGTGGACATACTGACCTCACTGCATGCATGCCAGCTCACAGCACTAACGGGCAAGGCTGAAGTCTCATAGATGTAAGAATATACTAGCTTCACCAGGGACACTGACAGGGCTGGGTCCTGTTTGGACTGGACACTACACTCACCCAGGCAAGGGGGTGGGGGAGTCGGGGCTGAAGCCATACAGTTGCACTGGCCTTACTGAGACAGTGCGCAAGGCTGAAGCGTCAGAGTGGAGTGTGTTTTATTCCTGGGTGAAATGGGGGTTAGGGGATGAACCCTAATGGACACAAAGACCACACTGGTACAATGTGCAAGGACACAGCCTCCTTATATCCCTCCTATACTCGTCAGAGGGATAGGCAGGGCTAGAGCCTCCCTGGCTTGCGGATCTCACAGGGACAATGGGTGGGGCTGGCCCCTGTGGGAAATGCTGTGCTCACCAGGGGCTACCAGATGGGTGGACACTGGAACCCTTCTGAGCACAGTCCTTAGGAGGACAGTGGGTGGACTGGAGCCTTTCAGCCCTACTGAATCCATTGTCAAGATAAGTGGGGCTGAAGTCTCCCAGGCATTATGCTCACTGGGAGCAAATAGGTCTAGTAGGAGCCTTCGAGTATGTAGTCTGCACCAAAGCAATAGGCCGGGCTCTCCTGTCCTGTTTACTTTGAAAAGCATTTTCACTATTTATAGAAGCCTGAGTATGATGCTTTTTTTTCTCTTTCATGACTTTAAAACTGTCTCTCACTGATATGGTTTGATCTGAGATGTCTCTGACAGGTTCATGCTTTGAGGGATCATCCCCCAGATGGCGGTGCTATTTTGGAAGGCTGTGGAACCTTTAGGTAGGAGATGGCATCTTGTAGTCAGAAGCAGGTCACTAGAAGTGACCCCTGGTTTCCACCATTACTTTGGTGCTTCCTGGTCCACAGTGATGAGCACAGCCCCTCCCATCACCATTAATGTGGTTGCTCTCCCTGACTTCCCTGCCATGGTGCACTGAAACTGCTCTCCTAAACAAACCTCTCTTCCTTCCGTTCCTTCTGTCATGCATTCTGCCACAGTGATGCAAACGTAACCAAGACAATCACATCTTCAACTTGCAAGGTTTCCGACGAGAATTCTACTGCAGGTCACACCCTCACACCTGCGTATGTGAAGTGTCAATTTTTCAGCGACTATGTTCAAGAGTTTTCACTTTATCATTGGTTTTTAGAAATCTGAGTGTGACCTCTCTAGATAGGGGTATGGGCTAGGGAAGTGCATTGACATTTAGATTTAGATTTTTTTGAACTTCTGAGATCTGTTATCTGTTTTCTCATACTTCATTATGATTAACCCATATCAATCATACAGACTGATGGGGTTCACGGAGATGTTTCCATACATGTAAATATTATTCTTTGATTATGTCCATCTTCCTTTTTACTCTGTCTAGACTCATTCATGCTTCTTCTCTCCCCTGGCACTCTTTCTCCTCTGTAATAATTCTTTTTATATTTTAATATCTGTCTGTCTGTCTTCCTTCCCTCCTTTTTGTCACTTCCACATATTCAAGAAAATTTATGATAATTGTCTTTCTGTGACTCCTTTATTTTGCTTACCCTGATGATCTTTAGGTCCATATATTTCCCTGCATATGACACCATTTTTCTTTATATTTAAACAATACTCCATTATGCCTATATTCTGTATCTTGTCCTTTGCTTTTTAAACACCCAGCTATTATTTATTTCAATTTTTTTCCTTTTACTGAAAATAGTTTTCCTCCCTCATATAATATATCCTGCTACATTTCCGCTCCCCCTACTCCTCCCATTTCCTTCCCACCTCCCCTTCTGTAGATCCACTCGCTTTCTGTCTTTTACTAGGAAACAAACAGGCTCCTAAGAGATAATTAAAATAAAATAAATAGTAAAATTAAAGAACTAATACATTGGGACTGAACAAAACAAACAGAAGAAAAAGAGTCCAAGAAAAAAACACAAGAAACAGAGAGAGAGACTCACTCATCTGCACACTCAGGAATCCCATAAAAACACTAAACTAGAAGTCATAACATCTACACAAAGGACCTAGTGCAGACACATGTGGGCACAGCTGCCTTGTACATTGATCATGTTGATATTGAGAGCTTTTTTGTGGATTTTGTTTTTGGATGTGTGTGTGTCCTCCATCCCTCTGGCTCTATACTCTTTCTGCCTCCTCCTCTTCAGGGTTCCCTGGTCCTGATAAGAAGGATTTAATAGAGACATTCCATTTAGGGCTGAGTGTTCCAAGGTCTCTCATTTTCTGCATAATATCTGGCTGTTCCCTTCTGCTGCAGGAGGAAGCTTCTCTGACGACGACTGAACAAGGCGCTGATCTATGAGTATAGCAGAATGCCATTGGGAGTCACTTTATTGATAGTTTTTTGTTTTTTTTAAAGAACTGTAGTATTTGGTTTTACCCTAGGTCCCTGGGCCATCTAGTCTTAATTTTTGGTCATCCAAGCAGTGTTTGTGGGTTCAGTCTTGTATAGTAAGCTCTAAATATCGGTTGGTTACTCTTACTAGTTTTGTGCCAGGCAAGACATCATGGCCAATTCAAGGATTTGTGGCTGGCTTGGTGTTTGTTTCTCTTTTGGTAGTGTGTGGAGTACCTTCATGTACCAAGGATGCTGGAACATAGGGGTGAGGTCTCTAAAGAGATGCCAGCTTGACTTCTCTATGTTCGGTGAGTTGTGTGGTATTGTCTTCAGCACTGGGGTCTTGCCATTAGTTTGTGGAGAACAACCTATAGTCTTGGCAACAGCTTAGGGATTCCTATGAGACCCCTTTGGCTAACAGCTCAATTAGATGAAACCCAATTTAGGAACTGGAAGCTTCATTTGGTGACAAAAAATGTCCAACTGGGGCTCTGGCTTCCCCATTATTTGGTGATTTCAGTTGGATTCTTTTCTTATATGTATTTTAGAAAACTTTTAGTGTGTAGATTTTGTAAACTATACCTCAAATGGCCCTTAATTTTAGCTCTCGCTCCCCATATTCTCTCCCTTGTTTCCCTTTTCCTTCACCCTCCTGGCTTGATCCTTCTGTTCCTGCCCCCACCAACCCATGACCATCTATTCTATTTCCCTTTCCTATGAGATGTACCTGTCCTGCTTTGTCCTTTACTCTATACCTAACCTTTGTGGTTTTATGAATTGTAGCTTGATTATCATTAAATAACAGCTAATATCCACATATAAGTAAATGCATACCATGTTTATCTTTCTGACTCTGGCATACTTATTAAAGATGCTTTTGTAGGTCCATCACTATTATTAAGACAGCAGCAGTGAACAAGGCTGACAGAGTGTCTCTGTGACAGGATGGAACAGGTTTTGAGTATATATCAAGAGTGGTACTAGATCATGAGGCAGATTGAGCCCCATCTTCCTGAGGCACTGATTTCCATAGTGTCTGTAATCCCACCACCAATGGATGAGTGCTCCCCTTACTCCACATCCTCACCAGCATGAACAGTCACTTTTTTTTAATTGATCTTAGACATTGTGGCTAGTATAAGATGAATCTCAAAGTAGTTTTGATTTCCATTTCCTTGATGGCTAAGGACATTGAACATTTCAAGTGTTTCTTAGCCATTCGAGTTTCTTCTGTTGAGAATTCTGTATAGATCCGTACCCTCATTTTATTGGTTTACTTGTTTTCTTGATATTTAGTTTCTTGAGTTGTTTATACATGTCGAATGTTAGCCCTCTATCAGATGTGTAGTTGGCAAAAATTGTTTCCTATTCTGCAGGCTGCCACTTTGTTTGAATGACAGTATCCTTTGCCATGCAGAAACTTTTCAGTTCCATGAGGTCCCAATTAATAATTGTTGATTTTTTAGATTTATTTATTTATTTATTATGTATACAAGGTTCTCCCTCCATGTATGCCCACACACCAGAGGAGGGCACCAGATCTCATTACAGATGGTTGTGAGCCACAATGTGGGTGCTGGGAATAACTCAGGACCTCTGGAAGAGCAGACAGTGCTCTTAACCACTGAGCTATCTCTCTAACTCCACTAATTGTTGATCTTACGTGTCTGTGCTAATGGTGTTCTGTTCAGAAAGTCTTCCTGTGCCACTGACTTCAAAGATATTCCCCACTTTTTCTTCTGTCAGGATTGGTGTATCTGGCCTTATGTTGAGGTCTTTGATTCAGCTGGAGTTGAGTTGCATGCAGGGTGATAAGTGTGGATCTGTTTGGATTCTTCTACATAACAGCCATCCAGTTTGACCACCATCATTTGCTGAAGATGCTGTCTTTTTTTTCACAGTGTTTATTTCTGACTTCTTTATCAAAACTCAGGTGTCTGAAGGTGTGTGGATTTATGGTTGGGTCTTCAATTCAATTCCATTGGTCAACATGTCCATCTTTGTACCAATACTACACTATTTTTAATGCTACAGCCCTGTAGCACCACTTGAAATCAGGGGGTACCTCCAGCAATTCTTTATTGTTCAGGACTGTTTTAGCTAGCCTGGGTTTAAATTGCTCATCTGATCTTGATTTAACTTTGGTAAGTGGTATGCACTGAGAAAATTATAGATTTCTTTTAGATTTTCCAATATGATGGAGTTCGGGGTTTTAGAATATGTTATGATTCTTTAGATTGCCTCGGTGTCTGTTGTTATATCCTCCTTTTCACTTCTAATTTTGTTAATTTGGATAATCTCTCTCTGCCTTTTAATTAATTTGGATAACAGTTGTAAATCTTACTGATTTTTCTCAAAAAAACCAACTCTTTGGTTCATTCTTTGTATTGTTTTTTGTTTTGTTTTGTTTATTTCTGTTTTATTGATTTTAGCCCTAAGTATATTTTCTGCCATCTACTCCTTTTGGTTCGATTTCTTCTTGTTGTTCTAGAGCTTTAAGATGTGCTGTTAAGTATGAGATTTCTCCACTTATTCTTACATAGGCTCTTAGTGCTGTGAACTTGCCTCTTAAGAATAACCTCCATGGTGCACCGTAAGTTTGGGTGTGATGTATTTTCATAATCACTCAATTCTAGAAAGTTTTTTATTTCTTTCTTAATTTCTGTTTTGACCCACTTTTTATTCAGTAGTGAGTTGCTCAGTTTCTATGAGTTAGTAAGCTTTTTGTTCTGTTGTTTCTGTTGCTGTTGACATCAGGTTTGTTTTTTGTTTGTTGTTTTTTCTTTTTCTTTTGGAGCCTGTCCTGGAACTAGCTCTTGTAGACCAGTCTGGCCTCGAACTCACAGAGATCCGCCTATTTCTGCCTCCCAAGTGCTAGGATTAAAGGCATGCACCACCGCCTGACTTGACATAATATTTTAACCCAAAGTGGTTAGACAGGATACACGGTGTTAGTTCAATTTTTTTGTACCTATTGAGACTTGCTTTGTATCCAAGTATGTGATCAATTTTGGAGAAAATTCCCTGTGAGGCAGAGAAGAAGGTACAGTCTTTTGTGTTTGGGAAGATGTTCTGTAAATATCTGTTAGGTCTATTTGGCTTATGATGTCAGTTAGCTCCAGCACTTGTTTGTTTAGTTCTTGTCTGGATGACCTCTCTATTGGTCAGAGTGGGGGTATTAAAGTCTCCCACTATCAGTGTGTGAGGCTCAGTATGTAATTTATGCTATAATAGTGATTCTTTAACAAGTTTGGGTGCCTTGTGTTTGATGCATGGACATTAAGAATTGTGATGGAATTTTCCTTTGATGACCTTTCGCATCTCTCAGCATCTTTATAGTGAACACTGGGCATCACATAGGAGACCCCCAATGACCTAGGCCTAGAGCAGTTTCCAGGCTCGCCCTTATAGAAAACGTGTATTTTATTTCCTCTTCATCTAACCACAACAGGCATGCACCGACAGATTTTTATCAAGGTTGGCTGCCATCTCACTAATGGTCCAAGGTCGTTTCTACAAGGACAAGGTACAGGTGGAGAGTTCTTCCCAACAGCAGCATCTGTTTCCTCTCCCAAGGCTCAGAACCAAGGAATGAGCTCTCTGATTTCCCACCCTGTACCCAACGCTTTCCCATACAGAGGTTCCTGAATATAAAACTGTAGGTAGTTATGAGCTCCCGTTGTATCTTAATCTCCTACATATCTCATGTTCTAAGATCAACTCAACCTTTAAGAATATATCAGAAGTTTTAGCTGGGGGCTAGAGATGTGCCTTAGCAATTAAGAGCACTTGCTGCTCTTCCAAAGGACCCAGGTTTGATTTCAGCACTAATATGGGCTCATACACATCCACAGCTCCAGTCTGGGGGGTATCAATGCTTTCTTCTGGCCTCCATAGGCACCGCATTTACATATGTGAGCAAAATACATAGACAAAAAAAAAGAGAAAATTTTCTTTCTTTCTTTTTTAAAGTTTTAGGTGAATTCTTGTTTATATGGTGGTTTCTTTTAAATCCCATGTTCTATCACTGGTGAGTGAGAGCTAGCTCCCTGTTCTTGTTGGAAGTAACTCTATTTTTCTGGATTTTGGTCTAGTTGATTGACATAAATCCTCGGTTCTCTGAGAGGTTCACGAACATCTGATTATTATCTTGTTTGTGATATGAGAGAAACATTTCTTCCAGGTTTCTTCAGCCCAGGAGTAACTGTGTCCTGACTTGACGATTTCTGAATAATGTAGATGTTACTACTTCATAAATATTAAGTAATTTCCTGTGATTTTTCCATTTGCTTTAGAGCTTTTTATTCTAATGCTTAGATGCATACAGAACAGATTTGGAGTCTGGAGCACATGTCCTAGTAAGCAGGTATTTATCAATTACAGTATCCCAGGTTTTTTATTTTTCAGTTGCTACCATTGTTATTCAGACAAGTTATTAATGCTGCCTTTATGCAGGACTTTATGCATTCTACAAATGTGAACTCCCTCAGTAGACCAGGCTGGCCTTGAACTCACAGATCCACCTGCCTCCGCCTTCTGAGCGCTGGGATTAAAGGTGTGCACCAGCACTGTGGGCCCAAACACCTCTTCTATCATCCTTCTCTACATTCCATGTTGTTATCTCTTCCCACACTCCTAACCCCAACACTTGGAGGGTGGCGCAAATACCTCCCACAAAGGCGAACTCTGCTCTCTCCGGCCATCCGATCTCCCTCAGGTTACAGAACCTCTCTGACTTCAATATCCCCATTTGCAAACTGAAAATAACAGTTTGGGAAATTAAGTGGAAATGTATTATCTTAGAAAAGTGCTTGGCTATCGTTGTTTTGTATCGTTAATAGCTGATTATTATATTTATAGCCAGTTGTACAAAGACTCGTGTATCAGTTTCCCAGCCAAACATACAACCTCCGTTATAATGCTACTTCTAAAGGAAAACCAATTTCAACTTAAAGATCTTTCCACTCAAAATACCTTTTCCAGGAATAAAGATGGATATAATTTGAGGTCCTCCCATGCACTCCAAAATGCTTTTTCTTTCTTATTTTAATTTTCATGTGCACATATCTATGTAGAGCACATACGCATGCGTGCCTATGCGTGTTACTATATTTATGAGCATCACGATTGGTGACTGCGTCAGCACATCTGGCCTTCCCATCTGCAGCAGGGCCAGTGCCAGGCGTCATGTTGGCTCATTTCTTCCCTGGAGAGACTCCTTTACCCACTCAGACATTTCACTAACTCGAAAAGAACCAAGCAAACGATCTGATGGTTCTGGTAATTAAAAAACTTCCTGCCAGCGTACATTTTCAGCAATTACCCAAGTTGTTCCAGAGCGAAAAATTGCTTCTACGAGGGCTTAATCATTTTATTTCGCAACTATCAATATTTTGGGGACGCCGACGAGGACGCAACACTTTGTTAAAATAATCATCAGGGTCAACAAGACAAAGATGGCCTTTAATGTCCACAGGACACTTCTTCCACATGAAGGCATGTCTACTTGTCCAGCAGCACTGAGATAACCACATATCAGATGCTACTCTCATATTTTTGAAAAGCAAAGTCACGTTTTAGATGATAATTACTGTATATTATTGCTATCCAAAGTATGGACTGTATAAATGCAATATTCATTCTAGGCTTCACAGCAAATAAATTGCTTTAAATCAGTGAAATGAGACTAGTGATTTTTCTGTAACAGAGATTAATGAACTTCTAGTTACACGCACACACACACACACACA
>NW_004949096.1:30362051-30373774 GCF_000317375.1 Microtus ochrogaster
AGGGAGGGAGGGAGGGAAGCAATACCTATTAATTCAGCTAAAATACACCATCACCTTTTAAGATTCCAAATAGATGCCCTGAATAAAGGCACCCATGGCTCCTTTCAACCTCTGTGAATCTCAATGTCATTGGGGATGGAAGAGTTAGATTTCAATTTCAATCCCAAAACATTTGGAGTGGCTCTTAGCCCTTTGAAGAAGCAGAATCATAAGACCTAGTTTCTAATCTTTCCTGAAAGAGATGATTGCTACATCTGGCCCAGTCTCCACCTCAGCCGTGCGAAGGGCAGCGGTGAGGGAGAGAGAAGACACCAGAAGTCATAGAGACAGAGCCAACATGCCAGAAAAATGATCTGTGGAGTATTTCTTTCTCTTTATACAAAAGTGGCTGAAAATTCCTGAATATAGAAAGATACCACATTTTTTGTACCTCATAAGTGTGCTTTATTGCTTAAGTGTAGAGGAATTATAACATAATAAAAGTAATATTATCAGAAGTTTTTCTGTCTCATGTCTCTATAAATCATTTCATGGGACTACAAAGCCTGCAGGGACCAGAGGTACTATGGTATTTTGTTCACTCACTAAAAATCTGAATTCAAACTTTCCAATGTTTTGAAGAAGTACTTTTTAAAAATTCCAGCAGGAAAGGAGTCCCCTCCTGACCCTGCCACTCTCACAAGGAGAAGCTTCCATTGACAAGCTCAGTAGCATTAGTGAGTATCTTCACGTTGAGTCAGGGAAGAGGGCCTTGCATGAATGACCATGTACGGGGGGGAAAAACTCTTTCTAACTTGAGCCCCACCCACCCATGCATACCCTTGTGTGGCTTCCTCAGGCAGGTCCAGAGCATATCCAGTTTGCAAGATGCATTAACAAGAAGGCTCCAACTACATCCTGGAAAGGACCTCTTGAAAGGTCCTGTACTACTACCCTGCTTTCCCAGCAGAAGCGTGAAAGAAGCCACTGCGCATCGGGGTCATGGTCCCTTCCAGTCCCTACCCCGAGCACACTCTGCTTCTACCTGACTCCTGGACTCCAGGCAGCTACATAACTTAGGAATGTAGACTTTGAATTCAGAGAACCTTTTTATTTCCCAACTCTACTACTTATTAGAATTTGACCTTAAACAAATCATTTCCACATTCTCTTCATTTCTAAAAGGAATTCCGTTACTTTTTAAAAACCAGCTAACCACAGTACCCTTTCAAGTGACAAGTACAGGGACTAAATATGGCAAAAGTCACATGATTTTTGTGCTCCTCATTTGAGGAACTGTGAAATCTTAAATGCTGGTCTGACCAACACGCGAGAATGAGGTGGAGCCGGAGTACGGAAGACAGAACTAAACAGAAATCTGGAAAAGATAAACAGGTAATGCTTAAATTTTCACCTTTAAGTCTTCCACCTAAGAAGGCCACATGGGTTACATCAAACCCAGTGAGGCGATCAGGGATCTTGGTAAGAATGATTTACTTAAAACTACAACTCGATGACCCTGAAATATCAGTGGAGAATATGAGAAGGAGACACCAGCATGAGTGGATCATGTAGATACAGGGAGTCACAACAGTTTCTCAGCAGTGTCCAAGGAAAACGGATATTGATGCACAGGCGTGATGGTGGGCAGAGGTACAGGCTCTCCATTAGAAAGATAGCTTAATATGTCTGTTCTTGCTGAGGCTAAGATGACAACCATCTCCTTTAATGTCCTGCATCTACTCCAATTCTCTGATAAGCAGGACACTTTACCATTACTAATGAGATCTGCAAAAACAAAAGGCAGACCTAAACTAGTGGACCCTTACGGGGACACTGGGAGACCCAGAGACAGAAAGTCACCATTTCTTCTGGTTTCTCTGGAGACTCTTGTTCAACTTCAACATTAGCTACTGAGAAAATACTTGACATACTCACCAAGTGCCAGGGATTAGTCTCATGTTTCAATTCTATACTTCCGGGTCACACTATCAATACAGAAGGACATGTTTACAAAATTGGAAAAAAAAATCACAAAATTACATAAGTCCTTTTCAAACAACGAAGCTGATAGAATACTGCTATAATTGAAAATAAAGGTTCCAAAAACTACATAATGTACATCATGAACTCAGGCAGCTACAGGACCAGGAAAGAAACCAATACGAAAAGCAGGTCAGCTCCACTGGCATCAGGTAATGGTGAAGACTGGTTGCCCTGGCAGCCACTATAGAAGCTCTCGTCATTTACTGCCACAGGGGAATGCATACCCAAAGTTATTCAATTATCTGATGTTTTTCAAGAGAAGCTATAATTCATGCCCTCTTTGTGAAATATCGTGACATTTAAATACTAGCGATGATATTTCATTTTTAAAATTTTGAATGAAAGTAACATAAACAGACCCATTATAAACAATGAGACTGAAGCTAGAATTAAGTTTTCCCACAAACAAAAGCCCAGGAACAGAATCCACTGCTTAATTCTATCAAATTCTGAAGGAAGACCTAATACCAACACTTCCCAAACTGTTTCACAAATTATAAAAGGAACACTATTGAAAACATTATGAAGCTGATATTAATTATCCCGATAACCAAAGCAGGTTAAAGACACAACAACAACAAAGGAATGAAAACTACAGACCAGTTTCCCTGCTGAATGCAGATGTAAAATCCTCAACAAAACTGTTGCAAACTGAATTCAAGAGCATATTAAGAAGATCACACGTCCTTCATCACAGGGAGATAAGTCAACATTTGCAAACTGATGAAATAATATAAATAACTTTAAGGACAGAAATCAGATAGATACAGAAAATGCATTTGACAAAGTTCAGTATGCCTGTAGAAGGAGCTGCGGGCAGGCCTGCTTTTCATCCCACCCGGCTCCCGCATGGCTAGCTTTATACCCGAAATAATTACACGGAAACTGTATTCTTTTAAACACTGCCTGGCCCATTAGCTCCAGTCTCTTACTGGCTAACTCTCATATCTTGCTTTAACCCATATCTAATAATCTGTGTAGCACCACACCGGGAAGATTCTAGTGTACGTCCATCTTGGGCTGAAGCTTCATCGTGTCTGACCCAGAGAGGAGAGACATGGTGATTGCCTCAGTTCCTCCCAGCATTCTGTTCTGTCTACTCCACCCACCTAAGGACTGGCCTATCAAATGGGCCAAGGCAGTTTCTTTACTAACCAATAAAAGTAACTCCTCAATCAGTATGCCTTCATGATAGAGTCTTGGACAAATTAGGAACAGATGGTATGATGGTCTGAATGAAAATGGCCCTAGTAGGCTCATAGTTTGAATAGTTGGTCCCTAGTTATGGGAACCATTTGGGAAGGATTAGGAGTGACCTTGTAAGAGTAGGTGTGAGGAGGTACGTCACTCAGGGTGGCCTTTGAGGTTTCAAAAGCCACATCAAGCCCAGTAAGTCTCTCTCCGTGCCTTTGGATCAGGATGTGAATCCCTGTTCTAGTATCGTGCCTATCTGCTTCTCAGTATAATAATAGCAGATTAACCATGCAAAACTGTAAACAACTCCCCAACTAAATGCTTTCTTTTATAAAAGTTGCTTTGGCCAGGGTGCTCTTCATAGGAACATAACAGTAACTAACACAGATGGATAGATCATACTTCAAAACAATAAAGGTTTCATATACATATATATATATGTGTGTGTATACACACACACACACACACACACACACACACATATACACACACAAACACACACACCCCAAACGTATATAGCCAACATGTTACTAAGTAGAGAAAACAGAACATTTCCTCTAAAAGAAGAATGGCAGAAAGGCTGCCCATTCTCCCCACCTTTATTCAACAGTGCTCAACAGAGCAGTAATACATAAGAAAAATGTCAAAGGGATAAAAGCAAAAAGCAAGTCAATATCCCTGTTTGCAGATGACATGATTCTATATTTACTCTATCTTATTCTACCAGAAAACTCATAGATTTAATAAACATTGTCAGTAAAGTTAAAAGATACAAAATCAACACATATACCATAGCTTTTACATATACTAATAACAAAATTGTTGAGAAAAAAAAGTATTCCACAGCAAATGAAATGATTGTCAGAGTGATAACTTACAGACTGGGAGAAATTCTTTGCCAGCTCTGCTTCAGAAATAAGGCTAATATCTAGAAAATATAATTATAAAAACTAAAGAAGAAAGTAAAACTATTAGGCAACAAATGGGTTAATGAAATCAGCAGACAGCTCTCAAAAGAAGAAACCCAAATAGCAAATATATCTAAAATAATAATAATAATAATAATAATAATAATGAACACTCTTGTCCATCAGGGAAACGCAAATTAAAACATTTCAGATTCTGTCGCATCCCACTCAGAACTACTGTCATCAAGAACAAAGGCAGAGCCAAGCACTGTTGAGGAGGTGGGGAAAGGGAATCCTTTATTCACGGCCAGTTAAGGCTACTACAGCTCAATGAAAATGGGTGTGTGAGCTTCTCGAGAAGTAAACGCAGGGCTTCCAGATGATGGAGCTGGGGAGTACCTCATTAAGTGAGGTAACCCAGACTCAGAAGGTAGAAAGTGTAAGTTCTCTTTCATACGGGGTCCAGCTTATAAAGTACACACACACACACACACACACACACACACGGATATGTGGGAATTGAGTGGATATAGATTTGAAACTAGCAAGGAGAACAGAAGAGGAGTGAAGGGAGGAGCTAAGGAAGGGAGAAGGGCTTTGCACGGCATGGACGTGGATGGGAGTGCAAAGGGCTTAGGGGGGCGGGGAGATGAGGAAGGATCAGCAGCAAACAGGCACTGTCTGAAAGGGTCATGATGAATCCTTATACTGCGTATGCTTCAAGAAAAATTTTAACCAGGTAGTGGTGGCACAGCCTTTAATCTCAGCTCTAGGGAGGCAGAGGCTGGTGGATCTCTGTGAGTTCGAGGCCAGCCTGATTTATATGAGCAAGTTCCAGGACAGCCACAGTTACACAAAGTAACTCTGTCTCAAGAAACATGAAAAAAATTAAAAAGATGACAGTACTGAAAAAAAAATCTATTTTCTAACTAAAAAGTTAAAACAGAATAAACTAGTGTTAATTGGCCAAACAAAAAGTTGTTTGTAGCTTAAATTTAGTGTGAAACTTCCCAGTTTGAAATCTGATACACAATCTGAAAATGCTTATTATGTTCAAAAACAGAAAATCTGCAATGCAAGTCAAATTCCACAAACGTGATAGTCTTCTCACCAACGGAGATATATCAAAACTACCCAGCTGTGTTATGTGTAATTTATAACCCAGTAATAAATTTTGTTACCAACATCCAGGAACGGTACTCATCTTCAGGACTCAGGAATTTGTGTCACAATAAATTTTGTTCTTTTAGATCTAGGGCTGACATAAAATCAACATAAGAAACTCTACTTCTTAATATGCTTACACTGCCATTGTGTTCGGATCTTTAATAACATTCTGGTTCAATCATATGGAGAAGAGATATACAATATACATGAAGTAATAAAAGCTAAGACGGAATTGAGATAGACCGTACATATCCCAACCTTTTCCTGTCCCAGATGGAACCAAAGGAAGTAATTCATATTCAAATTTTAATGAAAACAAAGACGAATGTCAAGCAGATCACAGAACCTCCGAACTTCTCAACGGGAGAAAGGCAGGTGACATCAGCTAAGAGAGAAAAATGAGAGAAAACCTGAGCTCTAAGCACGACAGGAAGTGCAGTTTCTCTGAGCCCCAAATGCAGCTGAACGAGGCGCTGCTGAGGGATGCTCACTGATAATCAGTGGGATCGCAAACGAAGCCAGCAGCAGTGAGGCAGGGTCTTCTCTCCTCAGAGTGGCTACCGTTGAGCGCAGGGGTACAGGGGGTGCCTTAGGTTTGCGCTTCAGAGACTAGCCCTGCCCCATTCATCCTGTTTGATCCCCAGACCCCTCATGGTGCCAGTGGCTGAGGGTGCATGGTCACTAGAAATGACAGGATGGAGAAGAGGTGACAGCAAGGGCAGAGGAAAGGGTGCTTGCTGTAGGGTGCAGTTCTTCAGTCAGCACCTGTACCTATGGCGGCTGCAAGACTCCTTTTTCAAAACTGTCAAGGACCCACCAAGATGGCAGAAGGCCGTGAGGCTGCCAGAACAACATAATTCTCACCATCTGGGTAAAGGTTAAGGAAGGAACCGGCTGCTTGCAACTGATCAGGTTCGGAAGACAGGGAGAAAGGCAAACACTCGCCTTGGTGCTTCCCTCCCCAGGGATGCTACTGATCTCCTTTTGTGTACATTCTTCCTCCTCTGAGCCAAGGAAGCAGAATTCTTGGCTCATTGAAGCAGCCTTATGTAACCATGACAAACTTTTACTAAGGTTTGATTGCACCAACTCAGGGAAGGAGGCTGAACGTATTTTTCCTAGCTCTTTCCTGGGGAAGACTATCTGTCCCACACTGAACATTCTACAGCTGCCTCTTCTTGTTTGTCTAGGATCGTGGGGGGGGGGACATGTCCCCCTTCCGTGTTAGCACGTGTATTGCTGTCATGCTTGTTCAAGTCTTATTTAGGTACTCATGTTGGTGAGAGTTCCTGGGTGTAGCTCCCTGTCACTTCTAGGAGATACAATCTCACCACAGACACTCTGTTCCTCTGGGCCTTACAATCTTCGTGCAAGGAAATGTTTTTAAAATTTCCCCCTTGAGCCTGTGGCTGTGTGTGACAGAGCCATCCAACTACAGAACTCTCAGAGAAAGAGTCCAGAGGGAAGGGAGAAAGGAAGAGTGAGGAGTTTATTATTTTGTTTTTTAAAGACGTCTTGGTGATTTGGTATTAGTACTGTCCATCCATTTGAGGACTCTCACTTCCTGGCACCCATGGGCCAGTGATCACTGGTTTGAGACAGAATTAGATCAATTCCAGAAGCTCAGGGAGTACTTATGCAGTGGTCTTCCCCACTTCACAAAAATCCCTTTCCCGTCTCCCTCTCTTCTTCCACAGCCTTGGCAGATGTAACCAACTCCTTCTTGCTATTGTCTCTCCCTTGTCATTTACCCCTGCTGTATCCAAGCAAACCTGCTCCTTTTAGGTCCTTGGGGTTGTCCCATCAGAATGTATGCTAACTGGTGGTCTTGTAAACGTGAGTTTTTCTGCTTAGTCCGGGCACCTCAAGTAATGTTACTATTGAAAAAAAAAATGTATAGCAAAAAATCAGCCAAGGGCCTACAAGATGAGTCTGTGAGGAAATTTGCTTGTCACCTGATGATCTGAATTCAATCCTGAACTCACATGGTAGGAGAGCACTGAGTCCCACAAGTTGTGCACAGAACTACACACACACACACACACACACACACACCTTTAAAAATTCCATTATAATTTTTTTGAAATTAGAATCTAATTACATCAATTTTCCCTTCCCTTTCTTCCCTCCAGCTCCTTTTATGTATACCTTTTTTTGCTTTCTCTCAAGCTTCTATTTCTTTGAATATATATATTTTTATTATATATTTATTATATTATATAGAACATGTTTATTACATAGTATGATGAACATGTATTAGAGAAGATGTAAATTATATAGGACATAAATTCTAAACTGCTGGCGATGGGCGGCTGTGCTTCTTAGCGGCTGTGCTTCTTAGCGACCCTGTGAGCAGATCTACCCTTCCAGAGGACTCATCACTAATGCACGCCCAGGACTATGAGATTGCGTCCACAATGTAAACAAGAATCCCACCTGGCAATGTGAAAATATTCAGTACCCCAAAAAGAGAGAAAAATAAAAGGAAGTAGGAAAACCACATAAAGATTTTCCTTCTCACTATGCAGTGGTGGTGCATGCCTTTAATCGCAGCACTTGGAGAGGCAGAGGCAGGCAGAAATATATAAATGAGTTCAAGGCCAGCCAAGGCTGTTACAGAGAAAAAAATCTCTAGGCAAATACAGAAAGATGATCTTAGATGTGCTATTTATAATAGAGAATGAAATTCGGGATTCATTAATAACACTTTAACACTGCCATTAGAAACACCCAGCAACCAAGAACAGCAATCCATCCAAAAGCCACGGTATTTTGCTTTTGGCGTATACTCTTTTCTGCAAAGTTTCTTGAATTCATGAAAATGGTGTTTTTCTTCCTTCTCAGTGATAATAGCATTTGGGTCAAATCAGCAGCTTAAGAAATAGTGTTTCATGGCTCTCTCTCGTTCTGTCACACAAGGAACAGGAAATGGATCTTACATGGCGAATTCTCACAGCGTAATTGATTTCTGCCCTAGTACTTTGTGCTCCAAACACAAGGCTGTGCATTAGTGGGTTTGTTACATCCATTCTAGATACTGGGGTGCTCTGATTTTTAAGTTCCCTTACTTGGTTTCAGGTCCTTTAGAGTTAAGTACAATATTTCACTGCAACTTCTGAAATGTTGAAATTCTTTGGCATTAGAAGAAAGAAGAAAGGTCTGGCGAATGACACTTTTGATTTGACCTTCAGATGAAATAAAATCCCTTATTATTTTTCTTTTGTTTTGAGACAGGGTACATTTATGTAGCCCTGGCTATCCTAGAACTAGCTTTGTAGACCAGGCTGGCCTCAAACTCATAGAAATCAGTATGCCTCTGCCTTCCAAGTGTTAGGATAAAAGGCATGTGCCACCACCTCCTGGCCACAATAAATATTTTAAGTCAAATCCCATTTTTAAAAACTAAATTTGATAAATAGAGTTTAGAATACTGTAAATGTATATGCTGAGACATACCACAGTTGACAGACTATGGTGTGTTTAAATGACTACCATTTTGTTCCTAGTAAAATCTGAGCTTCAGGGGCACCCATTCTTTTCCTTGTCAGAAACCTTTTCAAAAGTATCACATCATCCTACCCACCAAGAACCACCTCAGCTCCAACCTGAGTATCACATTGTCCTACCAACCAAGAACAACCTCAACTCCAACCTGAGTATCACATCGTCCTACCGACCAAGAACCACCTCAGCTCCAACCTGAGTTTCACATTTCCACCACTGCAAACAATGACCCCAAGCTCTGACTCTCAACCAGAGTCCTCATTATACCTGGCTAGACCTGGTCCCTAATCTCTTTACCAGCCAATCAATATACCCCATTCTTTTTGCCTTCCTCAAACTCTCAGGTGACCAGTCTTCCAAACTTCATATTAGTCTTCTTCATAAGTCCTTCCTAAGTAATAAAATACACGAGACAGTCTAGCTACAAGTTAGCTAGTAATGGGACTGGAAAGATGGCTCAGCAGCTAAGAGCACTGGCTGCTGTTAAACAGAACCCAGGTTCAGTTCCCAGCACCCACGTGGCAGCTCACAGCCATCTAAAAGTCTGTTTCCAGGGCCTCTGATAGCCTCTTATGGCCTCCGGAGTCTCCTGCACACACACGGTGCATACTCTTGAAGACCACAAATATGCATAAAAATACATAAATAAAAAATTTAAAATGAGTTAATAACAAAGCTAATACGTCTTTTCATACAAATCACTGTGCACTACTGCCTTCATGTAATATATGCTTTGAGCATGAATTCTAATTGGTCTTAATAATATAAACTTAGCATGAGATATCAGGGTAAATGCTGAAAGATCAGAGAAGTAAAGGAGCCGGCCATTAGAGAGACCTTTTACCTCTACTGAATCCTCAGACCAAAGTGGTTAAGATCCTGTCTCCATGAATCCTTAGACTGAATGCCTTGAGCTCCTGTCTCCTTTCTACCCAGCCATATTCCTTCCTGTCTCTACTTCCCTAGTGCTAGGATCAAAGGAGTGTGACTCCCAAGTACTGGTATTAAAGGTGTGAGCCACCACCACCTGCTTCTGTTTCTATTTTGGACGGGTTCAATTTCATATAACCCAAGGTGGGTTATATGAACTCACAAGAGATCTGTCTGCCTCTATATCCCGACTGCTGGGATTAAAGGTGTATGCCACCGCTGCCTGACCTATATGGCTAACCAGTGTGGCTAGCTCTGTGCCCTGATCTCCAGGCAAGCTTTATTTGTTAGGTCACTAACAAAATATCACCACAATACTTTAAGTACCTGTTGGCCCCAATGAACACTCATTCTGTGATTGTTCATCTAGTAGCAAACACTGAGCCCACACACACACACACACACACACACACACCCCAAATACAGTATAGAATAGAACATCCCTATTTAATAAAGCATCTTCATTATGAGGTAACAGGAGACACAACATTCAAGACGGAGCCCTCAGTGTTCACTTCATAATCAGAAAAACACGGTCATCACTACTCAACCTTGCCACAACTACTGAATAATCGCAATATGATTATTGTTGGCAGCCTTTCCCCTCCCTTAGTCTCATTAATAAAGTGACTTATCTTTTGTACCCTCCATCAACAAGAGCCTGGCAGGAAACACGACCGCCTCTGGGCCTCTTCCACCATCGCCGACATCATCCGACAGGATTCAGTCGGAACTAACTTGAAGCTGATTTGTTTTGAAGATGATTTGTTTTGAAAGGTGCCTTGGCCAAGCAGAGGCTCCACATGAACAGGGTAGAGTGGTGGGGACTCTCCAAGCATCAGGTTTATTTCAAGAGAAAGGAGACAGCATCAACCAAGCAGCAGAGAGGGGCAGGAGAGCGGAGCTCTGAAGCTCTGGACAAAGTCAACAGTGCTGACTATAGAGCATTTCCACACTCTAGAATCCCAGGTAAGCCCTACTTTGAAAGAGACAATAGTATAAAGACTAAGACAAACTCACTTTAATCCGAGTAGCCCTTAAGCATCAGAATTAATTACATTGGGAATATGTATGAGATGCTCTTACCTTTGCCTGAACTAAAAATGAACGATGAGGGCTGGCTAATCAGGCAAAGGTGCTTGCCGAGCAAGCCTGGATATCCAAATTTAATCTCTAGAACCCACGCAAAGGTGAAAGGAGAGAACCGGCTTCACAAAGTGACTGCAACACACATGCCATACCACACATGCTTCTACACATATATCATGCACACACACACACACACACACACACTCTCTCTCTCTCTCTAAAATAAACATGATTAAAGAAAGACAGAGAGAAAGAAGAAGAGAGAAAGGAAGGACTGAAGGGAAGAAGGAAGGAAGGAGGAAATAAAGAAGAGAGAAATTAAAATAAACAAAGAGGTCCTTCCCTATGTGCCATGTTAAAAGGTTAATTCAATAAGAAACACTGGACTGGGGAACAGCTTATGCTATGTATGTGTGAGGCCCTAGCTTCTATCTGGATGTGGGATGCCCTTCTGTATGCTGTGAATATGTTTTGTTATCATTAGTTAATAAAGAAGCTGCTTTGGCCTGTGGAAGGGCAGAATATAGTTAGGCGGGAAAGCCAAACTGAATACAGGGAAAGAAGGTGGGGTTTGAGGAGACACCAGCAGCCACCAGAGAAGAATGCCAAAGCATTATCAGGAAGCCATAGGGCACAAGGTGATGTACAGATTATTAGAAATGAGTAGAATTATATGTAGAGTTAGCCAGTAAGAAGCCTGCACTAATAGGTCAAACAATTTGTAATTAATATTAAACCTCGGAGTAGTTATTTAAGAACTGGCGAGTGGGAGAGAAAAGTCTCCTGTTATATTTGGTGAAACAACATGGAACGCTCAAGTTTCCACATAAGATTTGAGAAAGAAGTCATTGTTTTTTACCGCAGCGTAGTACTCTAATGTGTATATATTCCACACTTTCTTCATCC
>NW_004949096.1:30375079-30388487 GCF_000317375.1 Microtus ochrogaster
GGGGGGGGATTTGAGTATAGCATGACAGATTCCTGCTACAGTACACAGAGGCGTCTCCATGGCCGCACAATGTGCTGATCTAGCTTTTACTCACACAGAAAAAAGAGGTTTGTGGACAGAATGCTGCAAGCTGCTTGATTGTAGCATGGGCCCACTGCTTCCCACGGTCTCCATGTTTAAAAAAAACTTTCCTTTTTAATTCAACAGAAAGGGAGAAATGATGTGGGATGCCTTCTGTATGCCGTGAATATGTTTTATTACCACTGGTTAATAAAGAAACTACTTTAACCTATGGCAGGGCAGAATATAGTTAGGCGGGAAAGCCAAACTGAATACAGAGAGAATGAAGACATGGTTAGGGGAGACTCCAGCAGCCACCAGAGGAATAAGATGCCAGACCATTATTGGTAAGCTACAGGGAATGTGGCAATATACGGATTATTAGAAATGGGTTAGTTTATATGTAGAACTAGCTAGTAATAAGCCTGAGCTAACAGGCCAAATGGTTTGTAATTAATATTAAGTCTCAGAGTTATTTGGGAACTGGTGACCAGGAAAGTGTCCAGCTACACAATCCATAGCACCCATCTCCTTAAAAGAAGGAGGAGGATGAGGAGGGAAGAGAAGAAGAGAAAATCTAGTAAAGAAGAAAAAAAAGAATTTTGCTCTAAACTCAAAACCCAATTTTTACACATTTTGAACATCTCCAAACCTGAAGTTACCCGTTCTGATGCACTGTAAGTTGATCCTCCAACTAGAAGGAGGGTCATCTGGAAAAGGCAGTGAGCAAACAGAACACTCTATCCTCCACGGGGCCACTGGGCTAGAGCAACAGCTTTGTTCCATTTTTTAGAATCCACTGAGGACTGGCAGCGCTGGCTCTGCTTGTGTCTTAACTCTGTCATTCATACCTCAAAGGCATTTTTAATTTAAAATACACAAAATGTGAAAGTAATCCTCTGAGATCCGCTGAAGTGCTCAGACAATATCATAACTCAGTTTCTGCTCCAGTGTCCCATTAACTCCAAACAAGGAAAGACAGCTTAAAGCCATTTCCAAGAGTAGCCAGAGATGCTCCAGGAGAGCCTTTCCCAGTGAAGCTGTGCACATCAGCGGTGCCATGAAATAGACCAAATGAGAGCCCAGAGCAGAAGCAAGGGCCCTTTCTTATCCAACGTTCACAGCCACCGTGCCTCCTCCAGCAGAAGTCACTGTGAAAGATTTGGTCTGCAGAATTCCCATCTAATAACCAGGAACTTTCATCGACTTTTAGAAGAAGCCAATGGCCCAGGAGCAAAGTAAGATATTCGGCAAACTTCGTAACAGGTGTTCTTCAGAGAATACCAGGTCGGGAAAGGCCAGCCAAGGTCCTCAGTGTCTGTTTCACAATGCCGGTCATGGCATTACTCACACAGCGCCCTCACTCACACACAGGACTCCCAAAGGGAAGGCCACACCCTACACACACACAGCCCTGAGCCATTCGCGTAAATTAAATGAAATACTAGCAGCTATGTTTGCCAGAGTCTAATTGCAAGATTTTTTAAAAATATTTTTCTTTTTCTTTTTTTATTGATTTTTATTGAGCTCTACATTTTTCTACTTTAGTATCCAAAGCAGAATCAGATTTAATATGTAGGTGCTAACATTTATCAGGAGGGGTGAAGGGCAGATGTTACTCTAAGGAATGAGGTGTAAGGGCAGGAGCTGTGCTTGCCCTGTGGTAACAGCGACCTCTCTGGACCCCAAGGCTCCTGAAGAGGCGCTATTCATGAGAACTATGCCCACCTGGCTTGTTTTGCATGCTCATCTTCTCACATACATTGATTAGTTACAGGTAATACACAATGAACAGTACTCTATGAAGGAAAACGTTAGTGCTGGCGTCCACGGGTTCAAACACTTGAAGGTCTGTAGCGGCTTCTTCTGCCTTCCGTACAAATTTCCTCTCCTGCTTGCCTGCTGGTTGATTTCTCTGACTTCATCTCCAGCAATGTGTTCCTACCCTAACCCTACACCAGGCAGGAACTGCCTCTGGCTCATTCGCACCCAGTTAAAAGCTGTCCTCATCCCAAACACAGCCTTAATTTTTGCAGGCTCCTCGCTGCCGGCAAATGCTCTGAAGCCATGGGTGATGGCCTCTTCCAGATGTCATTTATATGTCCCCTGATGAAACCACTTCAGGGACAAGTGAGTCTTCAATGAAGTCACACATGGTGTCATCTTCTTCCCACAGCCTCCTCTGATGCAACACCTGGGTGAAGATCTCAACGGCAGCTCATGAACGCTGCTGTAATGCCTTGACATTTAGTTGTATCAAAGAGAAGGCATTGGAGGAGAAACGCTGCTTTGCTCCCGGGATGGAGCTCACTAATAAAAGGAAAATTGCAGGAGTATGATCAATAAGCAAAATCTGAAGAGGCGTGTTAGCCTCAGATCAGGAGTCCCCAGTTCTAGGGGCACAGCGATTCGGTGGGGAGGGGCGTCTTGGAAAAGGCTCTCGATCATTTCAGCTTCTTATCTCTCTTACAGCGGGCGGGCATGCAGACTCATGCTTCCTGATGTGTCAAGGCCCAGATTCTTGATGAGCCAACGCATGAAGGACTTTATAGCTTGCGACACTACCCCTAAGCAAGACAGCAAGACAGCTGTCCTGTGACGTTGGCACAGCTTCCTCACAGACTCGGGTCCTTTCAAGTGTTCGTGTCTAGAGTTTTCACCCACACTGAAGATTTGCTCTGGCAAGGAACCTTCCTCCACTATCAGCCACGTAGAGTTTCCAAAGACCTTTTACAGCAGCCTCAGAGTCTCGGCTCACTTTTACAATGTGTAATGAATAACGACTCTTGAATCGTTAGATCTCCCAGAGCTAGCCTTTTCTTGTAACAGCACAGTCTTTTTGCCCTGGCTGCAGTCCTCTCGGTGCTGAAAGGTAGGTGCTTCAGTGTCTAATCTTAAGGTCATCAGAAGTCTCTCAGGATCAGATATAGGGCCTTCTTGAGCTTTCGCTGATCTCACTGTGTTCAGTGAATCAGATCCTCTGCAGATCCCAGCACTCTGTTCTTCCTGAAAATCACAGGTCGGGTAGAAGGGATCGTGGCTGACTAGCCAGCAATAGCTAGCACTGACTTCCATGATCCTGGTCCTTAATCACTTCGAATTTCCTTGTCCAATCACTCAACATGGCCTCTCATGGTAATGTTAAGAGTAGATTATATATTCTTTGGGGCCATGATGAGCAAAACAACACGAGATAAAACACACACACATGATTTAATCATTGGACAATAAACACAAGGTATAAGAGACTGTTGCTATACAACGTGCTACACTGCTTCACAGTAAAGCTTCTGGTAAGTAGAAGTACACTCAAAAATGATGTGGAAAAGTACAACACACTCAAAACATGAGCCAATTCAGATACCACTCTTCATCGAGTGTTAGAGACTGTACATGAATGCATGTACTTTGAATTCTACAACTGAAGCAGCATTGCCACAAATACAAGTAACGTTTCTCACTCTGACATTATGACAGCATATCACTAGGGAATAAGACTTTTTAAGCTCCATTATAAACTTATGAGATCACGATCACTAACCTAAAAGTTCTTAGGCAGCTCTAATCTGTATGCACATAAGCATATATAAGGCATGCATGGATAGCTATAAAGCCTTTGTTACTAAACAAAGATGTTTTAAGCACACATAAGACATGTATAAAAATGTACTATATATTTTCTCTCAGGGGTAGTATCAACTAATCTCTAAGCTAAACATACCAGTCACTCTTTATGTACACTGCAACTAATTAAAAATCAGTCATAAAAAGTAAGTAGAAGCAGCCATGTATTCGAAAAGTAAAAACAACTGAGGATAAAACAAAATATTATGAAATACTAAAATTGAACAACAATAAAAGTAGCATATATCAAACACCGTAAATGCAATGGAGATATGCAATTCATATGTAAAGTGACAAAGGGGAATAGTGAAAACATACAATAGATGTCTGCAGTTGAAAACACAAGGCATGCCAATTAAAAGGAAATATCAACACTGGTTCTATTTGTATGATGTCACTAATCTTATTTTTAAAATCCGAGAGATGGGCATGGTACATACCTATAATCTGAGCACTCAGGAGGACAGGGGAGGGGTTCAAGGCCAGCCTGGGCAACAAAAATTTAAATAAAATTTTAGAGATGGCTGAGGTTGTAGCTCAGTGGTCTTGAGTTCAATTCCTACTCCCACCAAATAAATAAGCAAACCCAACAGGCTCAAACTCAAAATCCCCCAGTCTCATCTTCCCAAGTAGTGAAATTACAGGCATGTACTACTGTGTTCAATGAATAGATAAATGAAGTTGTTTTTATAGGAACTAATTACAACGGCTATAAACATTACAGAGTAACCAAGGGCCAAACAACACTGGACAGATTATGTGCATGTGGCTGCCAGACAAAAGTGAGACATCTTATTGTTCATAAATGGAAATACTTGGTAGAAGAACTTCCATTCTCTTCGAATTACCATTAAAAAGTCAACAATGAAAATCTGACAGTGAATATGGAGCTTGATAAGGCCATTCTAAAACTCACACCGATGAATAAAGAATTATAAACAGACAGTTCTGAAGAATGTAGTATAATAGTTTAAATGCTGTGGTTCTAACATAAGGGAAGATGAACAGACCAAGGGAACAGAAAGAGGGTTAGAACAATCAAGTACTTAACACAGAAGCCTGCCGGTGTAGAGAGGCAGGTCAAGTTAAAGGGAAGAACAAACAGTTCAGTAAAAGGGTCCAGAACAAGTGGCTCCACCCAAGGCAGTTGAGAGCTCTGCTCCCAGAACAAAATAAAAGCAATGGGAGAAAGAAAAACTTTCCAAAGGAATTAAAACACTGTAGTTGCTTCAGCATTTTTTTCTTGAAACAATTTCTTAATTCTCAACAATCCTTCTTGTTCTCCTCAAGGGCATCCTGTACCCAGCACCGAGTTCTCCCTGTAATTTGGAAGCGGCAGAACAGAGTGGGAACATCACTTTCTACCTTGTTATTAGACTTCTGTAACACAGCCTGCCTACGATCACAATTGGACCGAGGACCACTTGCTGGCTGGTACAGACCTTTCCTGGTGTTGGGGAGACGGCATCACCAGTAAAGCACAGAGCTCTCGGAACCAGATAAAGAGCTGGTGCAGCGCTGCAAACCTTGAAATCCTAGCACTCCTGTGGTGTATGGGAGGCGGAGATGGGAGACTCAGGCAGAGCTTAGGGCCAGCTACCCAGGAGTTACTCAGTGTGGCAGCAGAAACAAGAGAGACCTCACCACAGCAAGGTGGAAGGTGAGAGCCAGCTCCCGAAAGTTGTCCTCTGAGCTCCACAAGCATCCCATGCCACACACATACTCTCCATAACACACTAAATAAGCAAACAAAATATATTCTCAAAAGAGCTAAGTCATTTTTATACCCATTACATGCACATCCTGGTCTTTTCACCTCCTTCATGTGTAAGCAAGGCCTTCAGTCTTCCAGTTATTCACTGCTCTGCTAAGCTATGCCTCTGTCCTTCTCTGCAGTGACCTTTCCCATTATCACTTTATGTCATCAAGTGTATTTCAATATAATAAGTCATTCACAAAATCAATAAGCATGCTTTCTATCAAAGGATCATCTGAAAATTTGATTTAAAATGATAAGAAAACCCTAGGGCATAATGGAAAGCTTCCTCTGTTGCCTCATTACTACCAACTCACTTAATCACATCAGCATTTTGTCTATAGTTTTCCTTCTCCTCCAGAACTACCATGGGATGTGTTCTGCTTTGTTTTGGCTTCCCTTTGCCTATTTCCATGGTCCGCTAGATGGCAACTAAACCTGTGTAAGAACTGAAATGAGTCTGACATCACTTGGTTCTTGTGAACTCACAGAAACAGCAAAGAACTCAAATGTCTCACCTTAATTGCTCAAAATCCACTTAATAATAATTTTAAGTATTTTTATGAAAAATTAGCACAAATTGGAGAGAATGTGGAGTAAAGGGAACACTCCTGCATTGCTGGTGGGAGTGCAAGCTGGTACAACCCCTTTAAATATCAGTGTGGCAATTTCTCAGAAAATTAGGAAACAACCTTCCTCAAGACCCAGTAATACCACTTTTGGCTATATATCCAAAGGATGTTCAAGTATACCACAAGGACATGTGTTCAACTATGTTCATAGCAGTTTTGTTTGTCATAGCCAGAACCTGTAAACAATCTAAATGCCCCTCAACCAAAGAATGGATAAGGAAAATGTGGTGTATTTACACAATGGAGTACTACACAGCAGAAAAAAATAATGTCATCTTGAAATTTGCAGGCACATTAATGGATGGAGCTAGAAAGCATCATTTTGAGTAGGTCACCCAGACCCAGAAAGACAATTATCTTAAGTACTCACTCATAAGTGGTTTTTAGACATAAAGCAAAGAAAACCAGCCTACAAATCACAATCCCAGAGAACCTAGACAACAGTGAGGACCCTAAGAGAGACATACATGCATCTAATCTACACAGGAAGTAGAAAAAGACAAGCCCTCCTGAGTAAATCCGCCAGTACACCGCCCCTCCATAGCACTGCCTCTTACACATAGAAGACTCCTGAGAGGTTTGCACAAACTCCCAATGTGAAAGACAAAGTCAGAATTAAGAATTGTCTACAAATTGTCTATGTAAGACCTGGAGTTCAATTCCTAGCACCCAAAGAAAGGGAGGGGGAAAGAATTGAGGAGTTTTCACTTCACTACCAGACTTCCATCTCTTTTCCTCACCCTGGAATGACGTAGCTTTGGCTTAAACCTTCTTTATCATTGCCATTGTGAATTGCTCTGGGAGAAGCCTGTAAATAATTAAGGCCGACTCAGTGCCTGATTCTATTAACCCATGAGTTGACTGTCCCCTGCCTTCCTCTTATTGGCTTGGTGACATCGAGGCAAGGACAGTGAGCAGGATGAAGGACACGGGAGAGCGAAACCCTAGCAGTGAATTTCTAAGGGGAAGGGTCTCTATCCACTTCACCCACTCCATGGGATCTAAGGTTTTACTGTCTTGACGCAGAAAGGACTTGCCGGTCCAGAGCCCCCCAAAGACCCTAACTCTAAACTACACCCACTTCTCTTTGCGAGCAGCCTCTGAGCCAAATGAATCCCATTGACCTCATCAGCGGTTTAAAAGTGGTTCTCAAATGCGCCTCGTGTAACCAGCAGAACACTCCAAGCGAACGTTCCTGTAACTCAGAAATGTCACTAGGATGCTACGACTTCCCACTCCCTTCCTCCAAATTTCAGCTTTCTAGAAGTCCATAGATTATCAACAACTAATAATGAGTTTATTCCCCTCCTGAGGTCTGCTTAGGATGAAGGCAGAAGAGGAAAGGGTCGTGGCTGGAACCCACCGGGAGACCCCGAACCACAGCGTTATTATTGGCCTGATCTTGATAAAATGTTCTGAGAGAGAAAACAGTTTTCCCTTTCAGTTTACCAAGATTTAAAATACAATTTTCCAGAGTGGAATCCCAGGGGTAATGAATAACTTGCAGTAGGTCTATCTCTCTGGCTTTTCTCATTCTCTGCTGATTCTGCTCGACAGGCCTGCCTTTAAAGGCCTCCTGCAAGCATTTGTCCCCAGGTCCTTGTGCTCCAGGCCATCAGGGAGCTGGCAGTCAGCAAAGCAACACAGAACCAAGTGCACCAGCTACCCACGCTGGGCCAAACAAGGATGGAGAGCCATCATCTGTTGTGACACCATCCACTGAGTGTTCCATCAACAATCAACTGTGTAGGCCCAGGATTGTTCAAAGTCCCCATTTCAAGTGACATCTCACCCTCACTACTATATCTGCTTGTACAGCATTTCCTAAAGGAAGTGTTCTCACACACACACAAACACACACATTTACACAGCGATACATACACACACACACACAGAGCAATTAACTGCTAGTGTCTGAGTGCAAACTAGGTGGGGAGAGTGAGGGAATTGGGGTTCTGAAAATCAGGTTTGACAAGGACACATAAATAAAAACTTATATAAAATATTTATTTCAAGACAGAATAGCTGAGAGACATCCATTTCAACACAGAACCGAGTGCGAGCAGACCTCCAACTCAAAACACCCCAGCTGCAGAGACTGCTTGCTGCCCAGAGTCTGGAACGGGTTAGCAGAAAACTCTCGGATACAATCCTGATGGCACTATAGCATCCAATTATGTCTAATAAGCAGCAGGGACACATGGTTACCAGGGACAATTCTGCCAAACTGAATGAGAAAGTTCAAGATTTAAAACATGGAATTCTGGGAGCACATTTTGCCACTGATAAAATATAATTGGCCCCTTGCCTTTCATTTTAATCATCTTTATTAGAAGAAAAAAATATTGCACACCAAAGAAGTTCCCCTTATGGAAATCACAACTTAAAATCGCATGTTCTAGTGTTATGCAGTGACTCAACACCTGTGGCATTGCCTGCAGAGTGCATAACTTTCACTCTGGGGTGAGGGCACACCGAAAGCTTCACCACGTGACTTAGAAAATGGGTATGCCGCACAGGCTGACAGAAACCGGCAGTCTGGGAAGAAGCACTCGGCACCTGCCTCCTCACCTACACCACAGCCACGCTGGCAAAGTCTTGTCTGCGGTAGCTGCGAAACTGGAGTCTATTAAAGGCTCCCAGCTTCCATAGGAAAGCGTGGTAAAACGTGGCTAATTTTAGTCGATTTCACTTCCTAGCATAGTAACAGTTACCCATTCCCACCTGTCAGCCGGAGGGCAGACAGCTGTGTACCTGCTCTGGGAACAGCTCAGAGTTTCCAGAAGCCAGGGTGGGCGAAAGAAAGCAGCCCCACCACAAACGTGATCACAGAGGTGCAGCCCAGTAGGCGGGCTGGTAGCCATTATTGCTGCACCCCTCCCCATTGTTACAAGTCCCTCTTCTTCCCGGGGCAGTGATTTTCAAGGGACTTAAAAGAGCCAAGGTCCTTTTTAGTTCCCTCCTCTCTCTTGCCCTTCCTCTCTTTTCAGAAGCCAGACATAAAGATTACAACATTCAAAAACAACTGCTCATAGAAAAGGAATTAGAAAGTGACCTTACACCCTGGTGGAAGAAGCGTGTCTTTAAAAAGACCTAGGAAGACAGACATTTACAACTCAGGCTGACCCTGGTAAATAAACAACCTCCAAAACTTAAAGTAACAAACAGCAAATGCTGGAGAAGGGAGAACATTCCAGACAAAAAGATGTTACATTGTTATAATCAAATGTCTAGTTTTTGAGAAAAAAAAATTACAAAGTAGACTAAGAAACAAGACTAGAGCAACAGGAATCCTAAAAACAAACTAAAATGTATGATTACTGGCAAGTTTTTAATTCACTAGAGAGATTCAAATACAAATTTGAAAGTACTAGGTGAACCTGACAACAGGGCTGGGGTGTAACTCTGTGGTAGAGCACTTGTCTAACATTAACAAGGAGGCCCGGGGCTGAATTTCCCCGTATAAAACAAATAAAACAAAACAAAAAGCAGTAAAGAATGGAAGTTATCAAGTGTCTGAGGACAAAAACAATAAAAGTTAAAGAAAGTCGCCTAGTGGCTAAAGAGATGCCTCAGTGCATAAGAGCACTGGCTGTTCTTGCAAAGTCACTAGGTTTGATCCCAGCCCCGACTCATCCACTCACTGACGCCTCTAACTACAGATCCAGGGGCTTTGACGCCCTTTTCTGACCTGTACACACACCAAGCACTAGGCAAAAACATGATGCATAGATATACATGCTGGTGAATGCTCATAAGCATACAATAAAAACAAACAAATCTTTTAAAAAGTGAAAGGAAAAAGAAAACTGACCAAAGGCATGTGGGACACTATCATCTGAATCAACTTCCACATTGTGGAGACCCCAGTGGAAGAAGAGAGAGGGGAGGAAGAATATTTGTCAAAACAATTATAAGATTCCTAAATTTGATGAAATATGTGACTATAAACCTCCAAAAAGCTCAGTGAACTCCAGGGAAGATGAACTCAGAGACACATTCTAAGACATTGCTAAAAAGTTTTGAAAACAAGAATAAATGACCCATCACATACAAGGGACCTTCAGTCAGATTATCAGGTATTATTTTTATGACAATTTCATGGGTCTGAATGTACAGAGCTCTTATATTCAAAATGCCAAAAGAAAAAAAATAAGGGGGGATGATGGGTTAGCTTGATGGAAGAATGCTCACCCAGTACACACAAAAGACCAGATTCAATCTTTAGGACCAGTTTCTCTTTTGAAAACCCTCCCTCTGGCCAAACAGTTGTTCAAAGATACAGAAGATATTAAGAGTCCCAGATAAATGAAAGATTGGATGTGCATTGCCTCTAGATCTGTGCTGCAAGATATGATTAAGGGAGTCCTGCAGGTGAGAGGGAAGGACACCCAGGTAGTAACTCAGGAAGACAGAGACACTGACCCCAGGCAGAGAGAAGAAATAAAGATCCTCGAAAAGGCAGATACACTGTGACTATAAAAGTGCTATAGTAAAGACCGTTTGTAACTCAAATGCTTGTTTTCTATGTAGCTTAAGAGACAGGCATTTTATAAGTAACGAGACTAATGTATTTAGAGGCATTTATTAGTTTATATATTAGGGGATAGTATAAAGATGTGATCTCATGATATCAACAACCAGGAAGCTTGGGAACACAAAGAAGCAGTCACAGGACTGGAAGTACAGCCCAAAGGTAGAATGTTTGCCTCACAGAAGGTGGGGAACTTAAAATTTTGCTACATTTACTTATTATATTAATTGATTTGTTTTTGTGTGTGCACACATGCCACAAAACACTCATCAAAGTCAGAGAACGCTGCTTGTGGGAATCAGTTTTCTTCTGCAGTGTGAGTCTCGGAGATCCAACACAGGTTGTCAGGCTGGGTGACAAGAGCCTTTACCCACTGAGCCATCTCACCAGGCCCCAACAAATCACTTTAAATATTAAACTCTATGCTCAAAAGATGGAGCTTATAAAATATATCAAAAACATATTATTCAACTATATGCTGTCTACCAGAGACTCAGATTAATTCATAAGACACAAATTGATAGAAAAAGAAAAGGTAAAAAGAGCCATAAAAAATATATAATACCACATTAAAAAAAAGCATAGCAAAGGAGGCTATAGTAATGTCAAGAGCAAATAAGTTCTAAGCCAAAAAAAAAAAAAAAAGGATCCAAGCAACAAAAATAAATGACAACATATACTCTCAAATGTTTCAGGACAGCAAAAGTACATGATAATTATGAACATCTGTACATTTACTATTAGGCCATCAGAATATATAAAGCAAAACTGACAGATTGAAACGACTCTGCTCTCTTGTTCTATGAGGCCAAGCAAGACAAAAAATACAGACACAAACACACACACACACACACACAGAACCTACAAACTGAGCTCTATAGACTACACAGACCCATACGAACACAGACACAAAAATTTTCAACAAAACGCTTGCAAACTATTTTATAAAATTTCTGCCCAAAAGCAAGTAAGAAATTTTTCCCTTGGAGTGCAAGGATGGCTTGACATTTGAAAACAGGGCAGTGCAAACACCATTAATAATGAAATAGAAGAAAAAGGTGAGCTGCGTGCTTTGGAGATACAGTGCTTCCTGAAGTACCGGCATTTAGGAGCAGCCTAGTGGGTGTTGGAATCCAGACTCTGGTCCTCTGACAGAGCACTAAGCATTCTTGATCTCTGAGCCACTAGACTGTACATCTTGTTATAGCCACTTTCTAAAAGTACAATTAAAATTTTAAAAATATTTTAAAGACATGAAAGCAGCTGCCAATATAAAAAAAAAAGACACGAGTACTGGCATTTGCTATTAATCTCCATGTTAACCTATTTGCTTGCACCTTTGGTTGCTAAGGGAACAAAAGATTTCTCTTTGGCATTAATTTGCTTTTTAATCATACTTAATGATTTAAAACCACCCTTTATTATTTATTGAATATCAGCACACATTTATAAGATACCTGAAGCAAAAGCTGTCTGATTAAAAACTGTTTGGTTTTAGCAAATTGTTTTTAATGACCAAACAGGCAACATTTTATGGACAAAGCCTTATTGCAATCCCTCTAGACCCGAACAGGCACATACAAAAAACTTCACTGTGTAACTCTACTTAGGAGAAGCTTCCAAACTATAAATCTACAAACATCACAGGTAAATGAGAGCAGTGAGGGAGAAGAATTAGGAGACAATGGCTCCAGGTTCAAGGTCTCAACCTAGTATAACAAAGATGTTCTTAAATTGATTGCGGAGCTAGGCCTATGTTACCATTCCTGACTTATATTCAACTTTAATAGATGTTACCAAATAGCTTCCCAAAGTAGTCACACAACTTTGTTATTATTAATACCGTATGGATGCTGTACTACATCCTTACCACACATCAGCATCACTGTTTCAGATTTTAGCTGTCTTGGTAGCCACATGATAGTATCTTATTTTGATATTAACTTAGATTTCTCTGACACCTAACAGAGTAGAAGATCACACACACACACACACAACACACACACACACACGTCGTTTCCAGTGAAATACCTGTTTTAATACCTGTTTTTGTTTTAAAAATAAGTTTCTTGAGAAAGAAGTCACATACCATATGGTTCACACATAGAGTGCAAGATTCATTGGCTTTTATTTATCCAGAGAGCTGTGTACCTAACTCTGCAATTTATTTATTATTTATACAATGTTCTGTCTGTGTGTGTGCCTGACCCCATTACAGATGGTTGTGAGCCACCATGTGGTTGCTGAGAATTGAACTCAGGACCTTTGGAAGAGCAGGCAATGCTCTTAACCTCTGAACCATCTCTCCAGCCCAGCTAGCAAGTGTTTATGCATGGCGATCAAACTGTTTTAACAGATCTCAGTTTTCATTTTAAATTGAAATGACAGTGATGACTTAGAAAGTCCTGGTCAGGTAAATCCCATCCCAAGCCGCTATTTGTTCAACATATGGAAACAGAAAATTTGAACTGTGTTGTGTAGAAACTATTAGGCTGGTGGGATGGCTCATGTTTATTTGAAATATGGTTTTAGTATATATGCCAGGCTGATCTCAAACTCACGATCCTGTCTAGGTTTACAGGCCTGTGTCACCATTCCTGACTTATAGTCAACTTTAATACATGTTACCAAATAGCTTTCCAAAGTAGTCATGCAACTTGCACTCACCATGCAAGCTTGGGGCCCTGCAACTCATGCAAGCTGTCCTCTAACTCATGGCCTGATTTTACAAGCCACATTTCTCTCTCCTCTCTCTCTCTCTCTCTCTCTCTCTCTCTCTCTCTCTCTCTCTCTCTCTCTCTC
>NW_004949096.1:30388587-30396584 GCF_000317375.1 Microtus ochrogaster
CTCTCCTCTCTCTCTCTCTCTCTCTCTCTCTCTCTCTCTCTCTCTCTCTCTCTCTCTCTCACACACACACACACACACACACACACACACACACAATTAATAAATAAAATTTAAATTAAAACTGACTCTTGCTAAGTCATCTATATCAAAAATTTTAAACCCAACACACCACCAGCTCTACCATATGCAAATGGACAATCTAATTTTAGATAAATTCTCCTCCTTTCTTCAACAGATTCCAAATAGGAAAGAAAATGAAAGAGTACAATTCAGAAGCTGAATTCAGAAGTTGAGACAGAAAAAGAAAACCTAACAACTTCAATCAAATCCGTATGACTCATGTTGTGGCAGCTGGAAATTTTTTATTTCAAACCTTAAGAGAGAGAGAAAAAGAAAGAGAGAGGGAAGGAGGGAGGGAAGAGGGAGGGAAGGAGGAAGGAAGGAAGCAAAGAAAGAGAAAGAGAAAGAAAGAAAGAAAGAAAGAAAGAAAGAAAGAAAGAAAGAAAGAAAGAAAGAGAAAGGACAGACTCGCTCAAGGACCCTTCAGATTAAGTTTGCATCAGGTACTGATTAGACAAGCAAATCACTTAACTGGGCCACATCCCCTCGATCCAGACCTCTTCCCTTCCTGCGGCAAATCTGTTTGTTCAGTGTAAATGGAGTCATGAAGTCTGACCTTTTTAGCTGAGCTGCTGGCTGAGCAGGATTTTAAATAGTATGCTTAGGATTTTACTTCCCATGGTTTAAGGCAAAAGGAAGCTAAATCAAAGTTCATGGACGAGCAAAGGAAGAGACATTTGCTTCAATGGTGAGCCACACTCATGCCTTGACATAGCGCATACAGAGAGATTGCGGACAACTCGGGAGTTCTCTCCTTCCAGCAGGTGTATCCCCGGGGAACAAACTCCGGTCACCAACCTTGGCAACAAGCACCTGTACCAGCTGAGCCATCTCACTGGCCTTTGTCCCACCCTTTGCCAAATTCACCATTTCATGCCATGCTGAGAAACATCAGCAGAGAAACACCGAATTACCGTGAAAATTCAGAGACTCCAAAACAGACCGAGTATTGGTTCTGTCTTGTAAGAATTGTTCTCATTTATTTTCCTGTCCTCAAGAAAAAAAAGAAAGAAACAGATGAGGAAAAAAAAATAAATGACTGTGCCCTTATACCCTGCTCTCAGTCTTCACATACCAAAGGCCTCTCACCAACGCTCCTTACAGCAGCATCGAAAATAATAAGACTTCCGTTTCCCTGGGTTGTGCCGCATAACCTAAAAAAATGAGCGGTCTGGGAAACTGACTGTTGTGGCTATTTAAGACCATATAGGCCTTCAATATTTCATAAAAAAATTATCCTCCTTAATCCTTACCCCCTTCCCCAGTTACTTACACTTTCTGACTCAACCTATTGCCCGCTAAAATATGAACACAGGGGATTGACGGCAACAGCCCGGGAAATTACATCCTCAAAGCAGCCTGCAAAAACAAATTCCCATGAATATCGAGTGCAAGGAGGAAAGAGCCTATACTTAAGAAATTTCTTTATACCTGCTACCTAATTTTCATTCCAGGCTAGCATGTGAGCAAGTGTTAATTTGCATAGCTGATAGGGAGCTGAGTCCAATCATTTCCTCGCAGCAGACACAGTACTGGAAGCTAAAGATGCAGAGATAAACAATGGAGTCAGGCTCTTCAGTCAAGAACCCCAAAGTCCACAGGAAGACAGAGCTCCAACCACCTACAATCACGCTGTCTCGGACAGGAGTGAGCCTGGACTGGCGCGGAAGGAGACAAAGGGGTGCATCTAATGCAAATCTGAAAAGATGAGGGGCGGCTTCTCAAACAAGCATCCAAATCAAGTCTGGAGAAAGCCTTGGGAGAAATGGGTAGGGGTGGCCGTGGAGGGACAGAGCATTCTATGCAGGAGGCAGCAAGTCAAAGCCGTGGATGTCTGCCTGTGGTTATAAGAATGTTCTGGAAACACAACAGCAATGTTTAGCTTCTATTTTACAGCACTAAATTATGCATTAAATGGTAAACTTGACACTATATCTATTTTACCATACACACTGAGAGATATCTAGGAGGGTAAAAAAATCACTAGGATATCTATGAAAAAGATTGAAGAGTAAGAAGAGAAACTAAGATGCCTCAAGCCAAACAGAAAAGGGATCGCATTCCATGGTCAAAGACTGTGGAAGACAAACCAAGGGCAGAAAGCCTGGAAGGTGCAGATCTGAATTCCGAGGGGGGTGCCAATGAAAAGAATAACAGAGTTCCACAATCACAATCACAAAGGAGTCTGTTATCATTAGCTTCAGCTGTCAACTCAACAACAACCTACAGTCACCTAGGAAGAGGGACCCTCAACCAAAGAATTGCCTGGATTAGACTGGCCCATGGCCATGCCTGTGGGGCATTTTCTTAGTTGCTAATTGTCATAAGCTGGCCCAGTCCACTGTGGGCAGTGCCATCCCTAGGCAGGTAGAAGGTGCTGTATAAGACAGAAAGCTGAGCAAGCCAATAAGCATACTCCACAGCCTCTGCTTCAGTTCCTGCTTCCACACGGGAGTTCCTGGACTGGCTCCCCTTGGTGGTGAGCTGTAACCAGTAAGCCTCTGGTCATGGTGTTCATCACAGCAACAGAAGCCAGGCTAGAATAGAGCTTGACTGTAAAGGATGGGAAGGGCCCAAAATGCCTCTTGGGGTTCACGAGAGAGCCACTCCCTGACATCGGAAGGATCGGGTGCCCCAAAAGTGTGTGGCTTCTGCTCTGACCTGCCAATTTGACCCCTTGTGGATAGAGGAACAAAAAGCACCAACTAACAGGTGACTTCTTCAGAGGATCTGTTGACTCAGCACTACTTCAGGGCCCCCAAAACAAAGAATAGATCCAAGGAGAAAGGTGTATTTTCCATCTCTGAAAACATCCAGTACTTCAATCACTATGAAAAAGAGGGTCTTCGGTAGCCTGGATAGACTTCTCCAGCAAGGACCTTTTGAACTTTGTCAAATGCCAACTTTTGAAATGATCATATAATTTTTGTCCTTAGGAATATTCATATGGTAGACTACATTTGTTGATTTGCATATATTAAACCCATGTTGCATCCCTGGGATGAAAAGCCACTTGATTATGGTATATGATGTGTTCTTGAATGCAACTATTTTCTTGAGAATTTCTACAACTATGGTCATCAGAAAAAAATGGTTTTTAATTTTCTCTTTTTGTTATCTGGTTTTGGTATCATATACTGGCTTCATAGAATGAGTTTAACAGTGTTCCTTCCCTTTCTGTGGGACAATTTGAGAAGTGCTGATGGTAGTGCTTCCATAAACATTTGGTAGAACTCAGGCAGGCTGTTTTGGAACTTGAAACTAATTTAGATAAATGGAGACAAGTAGCATCCCACTGAGTCCCTGAGAATTCCACAATAACAATGCAAGATTTTTTTTTTTTCTGAGACAGGATCAGTGTAGTTTTGGATGATCTCAAACTTGGATCCTTCTTTCCTCCACTCCCCAAGTGCTAGGATTACAGACATATGCTTAGCTTCAAGCTAATTCTAAGCATTAAGTCCATCATCACAAAATAATCCCATTGCCATCTGGGACACATATATTCCATCTGATGAGCTCTTGTCCTAAAACACTGGTCATAGCCAATTGAAAGAATCACAGCAGACATATTGGTCCTGATTTTATAGGAAGAATATATTACTCATTGGTTGAGGACATAATAATTTTATCAAGCCAAGCATGCCACATAGAAGAGGCAGGTAATTAAATATCACTGTGGTGGCACAAAAGATTCTATGCATCTCCTAAGAATGAACCACACTCTCCTGGCAGCAGGATCCACTGTTCTGTGCTATAGCCTTGGGTGCTCACTGCTCTTTCTTTGAATTAGAAACAGATATAAGTGAAGAAGCCCTCACCTGTGCCCATGGCACAGGTAAATATCAAGCTCCCATTTCTAGTAGCTGTGTGTTCTACCCAGAGAGACAAGTCAGACACACGGGGAATGCGCGGCTCAGGATAACTCCAATTCGGAAGTGACAAGTGACAAGAATGACAAGGAGGTGGTTGGACTAAGCTGAGGGAGAGAGGTGAGGGGCATCTGGCTGGAAAGAAGAGCATGAGACAGGAAGACAATGGCTTCTCTGTCTGCATCTACAGCTAACTCAAGGAGAGACCAGTTAGAGTCCACAGATACAATTCCACACTTGTTCCTGTTGACACATGGCTCGCTTTTAGCAGATGCAGCCAATCTTTTGTGCCCCCACAGTACCATTGTAATCACTAATGTGATGAGTGATACATAATTAATAACTGATTTGAATGCACTGCTACTGTGGTGATTCCTGGGAATTCAGAGAGAGGAGCTTGGCAACCAACTTCTGCTGCCATCTGTAATGGGACTGGCCGCATCTACCTGTCTCATTTATCTAAGCATTCCAAGGTCCAAAACAGCCTCTTACTCCAACATCACCTTTCCCTCCTACCAAGAACTCCCCCACTAAAATTATTTCCATAGGAATTGGGTTCAGTTGAACGACTTCTTTCTCCACTTTCATATGAACTGTCGGCCGCCTTTGAGCCTCATGTTCTGCATTCCTCCCAAGAGGCTTTCGGGAGAGACATTTCCTTAAAGGATTATAAACCTCAGACTTCCCTCTCTCCTTTCTTCTTCTAATGCCCACAAAAAAATAAAACAAAATAAAGATATGGGAGATGTTGCAGCTGGCATATATACATGAAAAATAGCCAGGGGTGATGGCGCACACCTTTATCCCGACACTTGGGAGGCAGAGGCAGGAGGATCTCTGTGAGCTTGAGGCCAGCCTGGTCTACAGAGCACATTTCAGGTGAGCCAGAGACAGATAATGAGACCCTGTCTCAAAAAAACAAACAAAACAAAACAAAATCCCTAGTATTTTAACATTTCTTTTTCCTAGTATTTTACTTTCTTTTTTACATTTAACTATTTATTTTTATGCCTTTTTATTTTTTAAATTTTTTAATTTGCTTTTATTTTATGTACATTGGTGTTTTGCTACGGGTGTTGGGTCCCCCAGCACTGGAATTACAAACAGTTGTGAGCCGCCATGTGGGTGCTGAAAGTTGAACCCAGGTCCTCTGGAAGAACAACCAGGGCTCTTAACCACTGAGCCATCTCTCCAGCCCTTTTACGCCTTTTTAAAAATTCATTGTGTGTGTGTGTGTGTGTGTGTGTGTGTGTGTGTGTGTGTGTGTGTGAGAGAGAGAGAGAGAGAGAGAAAGAGAGAGAGAGATGTGTGCAGGTATCCATCCATGAAGGCCAGAAGAGGGCAGAAGAGGGCATCTGATCTCCTGGAGCTGGAGTTAGGGGCAGTTTTAGCCACCTAACTTGGGTGCTGAGAACCAACCTCATGCCCTACAGAAAAGGCAGCAAGTGTTCTCAACTACCGCACCATCTCTATGGCCCCCTTATATTTTTAATTTATTTTTTTTTCAATGCCAAGGACTAACCCAGGGCCCCATACATGTTAGATAGGTAAGCCCAAAAATCTTCAATTAATTTTTGATTGACATGTAAAAATTACTTATGGGATATAGTGATGCTTTGATAAATGCATGCACTCTGTGATCTTTAAAAACGAGTTAAGCTGAAGCCATCCAAGCAAGCCTTGCCCCAGCAGTCAGAAGCTGATGGAGAGATGGGAAAGGTAGAAAAAACGGAGCGGGGCATGAGTAGGGAGAGAGGCAGAACTTGAGAGAGAGGGCTGAGGTCTACATGCTGTTCTTGCCCAGCAGGGTCGGTGGGATGGTGTACATGGGACGGTGTACCTTAGCCTGGAGCTTATAATAGCAGATGCAGATTCAGCCTCAGAACCTGACGCCTGGCTACAGGATCCCTCAGGCTCTGGGGAACCCCCTCAAAGTACCCCCATAGAGGCATGTTGGTGCCAGTGGTCCATGCTGCTGCCCCAGACCACAATAAAGCTTGAGATGCGTGTGGACATGTGTAGTCTGTGCTGCTGTCCCAACCCATTGGTGATGTCTGCAGATTTTGCTGCCTGGTTGAGCCATGCTAATGTGAGCGGCATGTGTATCCAACCACCTGAGACTGACCATGTTGAAGCTTGTGGTCCTTTCAGCTGCGTAGGGCCATGAGTAGGTCAGGGGTCCTGATACCATCAAAGACTACGTTGATGTTTACTATCTGTGTTACCACCAACGCCCATGCAGATGCCCCTGGTTGGGGCTGATGCCTGAAGCCATTGTGGGGGCCAGCCATGATAAGCTAAGTCTGGGCAGGTCACCCAAAGGAAGTTCTTTACTTCCAACCATTATCACCTGGGACTTTGGTCATAGATGAATTTCAATGGAGGCTGGAGTCTCAATAGTTTACCCTGAGGCAATGCCTGGCTGCAGGAGAAACCACAGGCTGAGATCACCTGACCCCCACCCAAGAACAGACCATTCAAAGGAAATGCCTGGCATCCAAGCACTATAGATAGAAACACCTGCCAGCGCACACCCTGGGCAAATGTCAGCCAATCAGGGGTCTTAAAACCTCAGAAACCCCTCAACCCCACCTTTCCTACTATAAAACTCTATTCTAATCCAGTTATTCCAATACGTTGGATGTGCGGAGAGACCAAGTTTGCAAACTTGATTAAAATAAAGGCTCTCTGCTTTTACACACAGGACTCAGTTTCCTTGTTGGCCTCAGGAGAGCTCGTCCCGCTCCCTCCATCCCCCTCCATCCCCCAGCACAGAGGTGCAGGTGATAGAATAGGCTTGGGAGAGGAGTCCCGCCCCATCCGGTCACTGCCTGGCTTTCCTCAGCTGCTGACTTCTGGCAGCGATGCATTCAACGCACTCAATGCATTCAGAGAAAGACTCATCCTCTCTTGTCGGGGCCTGGCCACGAGGAATCTGACCATGCTCCAGTGAATATATGGACGACACAAACGGACTTATCTCTTTATGGGTGGGGAGGTTGCCCAGGAGGGGGGGGTGCAGACGTGGGAAGACTGGGAGGTGATCTTGATGGGGAGCACGATGTGAGATTCCCAAATAACCAATAAAATATAGACTAAAAATGAATTAAGCAAATCTATCTACTGAACATTTACAATTTTTCTATGGTAAAATGATTCAAAAATTTTTTTACAAGTACAGTCTATTCTCATTACTATGGTCCCCTGCTGTGCAGCGCACAGCCTTCTCTTAAGTGCACTCCTAGCTGTAAGTCAGTGTCCACGTCATGGACACATCCCTTCTCCTCCGCCTTTCTTCATTTGCCTTCATGTTTACATTGCTCTGCCCAACACTTGATCTCCCTCAGCTGGCTTTCTTTTTATTACAGTGCCAATTTGGGGTTTGCTATTTCCTCCAGAGTTACGCTTTTTTCCTACCTTCAGGCTAAGAAGTTAATTATCTCTCTGTCTTAAGACACCTATGGCCTTCCCCAACTCCCCATCTTCAAAACCTTTTTATATTAAGCTTGACTCTCAGGATTTTAGGGAAATGGTGAGCAAGCTCAGTCAGTTCGGCTATCTCTCCAACAGACCATAAACACCTCAAGGGCAGGAAGCAGGTCCCTGGGCCTTCTCTGTGTCCCCTGAAGCAAAACCGTCAGGCACTCAGATGATGCTTTTTAAACGACACTGAATAAATAATGATTGTGGTGCTAACATAATGAGTCTAACTGATTCATTATATTGTTTCTTTGGACCAGTTCATATCAAATTCCCTTCCCACTGATATCAAGTTGATAACAGCTCTGGATTCTATCAATTATTCACCATCCTCTGGAGATTATCAAAGCTGAGCTGAAGATCTGGGCATGCTACCATTTGTCAGTCTGCTGGCTAAGCCCAGAGGAAGAAAACACCCAAGCCCTCACTCATTCCTCATCATACATAAAAGAAGGGAGAGGCGGGCTGGAGAAAAGCTCTGACAGGGTCTTGAGCAGAGACCAGCAGCTGTTGTCTGTGTGCCCC
>NW_004949096.1:30397495-30400514 GCF_000317375.1 Microtus ochrogaster
TGCTGGGAGTTTTACAGGCCCCTTCTCCCAGCACCTCAGAAGCATGCAGTGCTGGCCAGTGCCCAGGAGTCTGAGGGTGAGTGTCTCCCCTGTGCTGGGAGCCAGGCTAACTGTTGGTAGATATTACCTGACCAGCAAGAGAGACCTTACAAAGTGGAGCTCCGAGTTCCTGTGCTTCCAGGCAGCTCTGCAGGCTCTCAAGAAAGCAGGGCAAGCAGCAGAGACAAGCTGCCCACAGGCCTCGGGAAGCTCACGTCCTCACCCCGCGGCTTGCAGCTCAGGCTAGCCTCCCGACCTTGCCTTCCTTCCCTCCAGACAGCGTCTAACCCCACCCTATCGGCTCTGTTTCCTTGAACATCCTACTTAAGCTTACCACACACGGCCATCCCAGCACACGCCGACAGGGCATGCCAGGGACTTTCTCATGTGATGTTTAGATATGACTAATACAGTTCCTCCCGCATGTACGTGATCTGTTAACATGTGGTTTGATTTTTAACCTTAGAGCATGTTTTGGGTATGTTTGTTTTGTTTTATTTAGATCTCTTTTATGTGTGTATTTTCCCTGTGTCTATGTATGTGCCTGGTACCTGCAGAGGCCAGAAGAGGGCATTAGATCCTCTGGTACTGGAGCTACAAACGGTTGTGAGTTGTCATGTGAGTGACGGGAATCGAACCTGGGTCCTCTGAAAGAACAGCCAGTGCTCTTAAACACCGAGCCATCTCTGCAGCCCCTAAAACTATCTTTGGAATTAGTTGGTTGTAAGCATTTGTGCATTCTATCGTTCGATACTTTATAATTACCTAATCATTCTATTTCATACATGTTTAATTTTTTTACCATTACAATGTTTCATTGAATGTGTTCATATAAAATTTTTAAAATATTTTTAACAATGATCTTGGAGTAATGTCGAGGTTTGCGCTTGCCAGGCTCCCCGGGATGTCTGCTGAGCTGACCAAACAAACACCATCCTACCAGAAGGCTGTCCTGCAGCTCCTGGCCTCCTCAAGCATTTCTCTGCCTGTTGTTCTTGATCGATATCATTTCCGCCTCACCTAGGCTACTCCTCCCTAGGGCTCACTACTTCAAATCTGGCTATTTGTGCCCTCCCGTGCTCACAGCAAGCACTGACCTCAATGAATTCACCAGAGAAATCACAGGCCCACTGTCAGCTTCACTCTGTAGAAGCCGGTAACTGTAATAACATAATAAATCACATGTTTCGGGCTTGTACGCCATACTTGGTTTGCTCTCCTCCTCTCCCCCATCCATTCCTGGCTTCCTGCAAGGGTCTGATCACCTTTCACGGGAACGTGTAACCCTCAGGGCCAGCCCTGCCCTTTGCCTTCCACCAGGAAAACATAAAGCAGACCCCAGATTCCTCCTGATCATAACTGAGGCTTAGGCTCAATCAAAGGAGTCCTTTGGAACTGGTATTCAAAAAAGTACTTTGAGAACAGCTTTTAAAAAAGAAGAAGAAAAAAATTCCAAGGTTGGGGATGGGATGCCAAATCACCCGCAAAAGGAGAGAGTGGAACATTGGAAAGAAGTGAAATTCTGTAGTGGGGGAGGGGAGGAGGAGGGAAGGGGAGGAAGAAACGGAAGGAGGGAACACAGAATATTTGGAAATATCCAAGCATGCAGGCGCACTTCTCTTTCCCTGTAAATGCCAGTGGTTGCTGAGGCCTGCGGGACCAGGTTTCCTGTTAACTCACCAGAGCAGACTTCTGAGGGCCCTTGTTTTAATCACTCATTAGAAAAACGGGAGCTTTGATAGGACACAGACAAAACAGAGATTTTAACTTTAAATGTGGCGCCTATTATTATAATTTCTGAGAATCTCAAACTCTGCTAAGCTATTTGACTATAATTTCTAAATTGTGATAAAACTATACTGACTTCCGTGTTTGAATATTCCTTTCAATATCGTAGCAAAAAGTACTTTCCTTGTTGGAACATATCTAGACAAAGACAATTATTGTCAACTTCAATTTCTGAATATCTATTCAGAAGCAGAATATAACATTCAGTCTTTGAATATTGTCGTGTGTGCCGAGCTTTAAGCCCTTTCTTCCCAGAAGTGAGATGATATCAGTATATAAATTGTTGAGGGGATTTTTCCCCAGTCTGGGGACTGGGACACCGGGCTCTGCGACACCCGAGCTGCATCTCCAGCCTTCACTACTTTTAAACAGGGCCCCACTGAGCTGCCAGCTGGCCCTGAGCTCATCAGCCCAGACCAGCGAAGAACTTGCAATCTTCTTGCCTCAGCCTCTTGCAAATCTGGAATTACAGGCATGCACCACCCATCCCATTCCTCTGATTCTTAAACGTGACATAGCTTGTTTGTTTGTTTGCTTTCTTGCTTAAGCCATAGCCCAGGCTTGCTTCAAACACACAATGTAGCCCAAGCTAGCTTCAAACATCAGCCTTCAGAGTGCTGGGATACTACCACGCCTGGATCTTAAACACAATTGTTTTCTGTCAAATATACATATCCCTAGCAGGCTTTCCACCTGTTTTGGTTTTGTTTGTTGTTTTGTTGCTGCTGTTCCTGGTTATATTTAAGTACCTGGTTGGTCACTTCAATATACTTTCAGTAGAGGCTGGAGAGATAGACGGCTCAGGGGTTGAAAGTACTGACTGCTCTTGTAGAGGACTTGAGTTCGATTCCCGGCACCCAGAGGATAGCACGCAAGCATCTGTAATTCCAGCTCCAGGGGATCTGGCGCCCTCTTCTGGCCTTCATGGGCAAGAGGCAGGCATGTGGTGCACTGACATACACATAAAATAAAAATTCTAAAAATACATTCAGTGAATGTTTCACATACTACTGCGTGCGTGGAATGAAATCCCCTTTTCCCAAGATGTTCCTCTATTGAGTACAGTTGAGAACTTAACCTTTACTTACTATTAGTTTCCTATTGGTGAACCCAACACACCCCTAGGCCAGAAGCCTCATGCAGACAAAGCAAGCCAAGTTTCTAGGGTTGACTGCCACTTTTTAAAATCTTT
>NW_004949096.1:30401916-30405863 GCF_000317375.1 Microtus ochrogaster
AAAATAAAATCTTTGCTTTGCACACAATACTTCTATGCATTTATGTTACAGTATGATGGTCTGACACATAAGTATACAGCATAATGACCAGATCAGTAATTGGCAAGTCCATCATCTTAAGCACTTACCATATCTTTGCACGGTAAGAACATCTACACTCTAGCTATTTTGAAACTTACAATATATTATTGTTTATAAAGTCTATGTTGTACTGATGGAACTTTGGCCTCTAGATGCACCATTGGCTTTTGTCTACTCGCCCACAAACATCGAACTGGTTATATAATCCTCATAAACTTGAGAGCTTTAGGTTGAGCTATATATTTTAGTTTCCATTTTTTATTTAAAATGATATACTTTTATAAACATATCATTTAAATCCTTCTACTTACAATAACTTTCTAGAGTCATCTATAAGTCAGACCTACATTACTCTAGCTCACATGCTTTCACATAGTCTATTCCTTTTGCTATGTTTAAAAATGTATAATCATGGGGCCGGGCGGTGGTGGCACACGCCTTTAATCCCAGCACTCGGGAGGCAAAGGCAGGCGGATCTCTGTGAGTTCGAGGCCAGCCTGGTCTACAGAGCTAGTTCCAGGACAGGAACCAAAAAGCTACAGAGAAACCCTGTCTCAAAAAATCCAAAATGAAAAAAATGTATAATCGTGCTGGGCATGGTGGTGCAAGTCTTTAGTCTCAGCCCTCAGGAGACAGGTGGATCTGTGAGTTCGACGTCAGCCTGAGCTACATAGCAAGCTCCAGGACAGGGTAACATAGTGAGACCCTGTCCCACAAAACAAAAACAAAAGATACGCACGCACACACACACACCCTAAAACAATTATTACTTGGTGACAAAATATGTCCACAAAAGCAAACATTCTGAAAGCTCAAAAGCAATCCAAGGATGCCAAGCAGAGGCAACTCTGCTTACAGTCTAGTTACACACTTCTAATATAGCAATATTCTAACAGGAAATACACTGTTATTAGGATGACGGTAAGTTTAAAATATGACTCAATGAGCATATTATTAAAATACTCAAGCTGGCGTCAGGGAGGTACCTCAGGGATGGGGCACTTGCTGAGCATGCTCGAGGCCCTGGTAGAGTTTCCATTGAGGGAGAAAAGACTGAGTAAGGGAGAAGTTATAAATGCTGCCATAACCGAGCCAGGCAGTATTTCAGGGAAGCCACTCTATTTCCAGTCAAATCATCTATCAAAGAGATCAGACTGCCCTGTTCACCAGAAATGAGTCTCTCTGGTCTACTGAGTATTCGTATGCACTGTGGGCTTAGGGTTATTGTTTCACGGTTGTACTTAGAGCTTGAGACTTTTTGTTTATTTTCAGTATAAGACAAGGCATACAATGAAAGACTGGGATTGCTTTTCCTGGAGTATCTGGAGAACACAGATAATGTTTTTTAAATAAAGATATGATTTTCCCTTGGACATAAATGATTAAAGTCTACACATGCAAAACTTTGAATTCCAGGGCCAATGCAATGACTCAGTGAACACAAGCCCTTGCTGGGCAAGTCTAAAGACCCAGGTTCAATGCCTAGAACCCATGTGGGGTGGAAGGAGAGGATCGACCCACAGAACTGTCCTATGACCTCCACACCAGCAGTATGGCATGCCCTTAATCATAAATAAAATAAAATCTTTTGAAATTTTTCAGATGCCATTGAGTAACTCGGCTGGCACAGACACCGCTGCTTTCCCCATGCCAGGCTCCATTTTCCATCCTACGGGGGGCGCTGTGTCCCTATGGGGGGGGGAACAGACTACATTCGTGCTTTTAATGGAGTATCATTGTGTATCCTTTTTATTTAGCTACACAATCTGTTTCTAAAACAAGATGTAGATCTCAAAACTAATTATAAGTGAATTATAAACACATCAATTTCTATCCCCTTTACTTTTAATTTAGGATTAAGGTCAATGACATTTCATAAAATAGTCTACAATTTCAAAAATTAAGGGACATGATGTTTTTCAAATATTGCTCCAAACAATGAAGGCAGATACTACTACAACAACAACAAAAAGCTAAATAAATCTTGTAAGAATGCAATTATATTCTATGCTAGATAGAATTATTCCCTAAAATACATATTCATTTCAGTACTACTCAAAATATGCAATTTCAATTTTAAAATAAATTTGAATAAAAAGAAGTTGAGGGCTGGAGAGGCAGCTCAGTGGCAACCATGAAGACTGGAGCTCAGACGCCCACATAAGAAGCCCAGTGTCCCAGCAGAGGTCTGGCGCCCCAGTCCTAATGAGGATCACTGGGTCTTGCAGGATTCCAGGTGGCTGAGACACAAGCCCTGGTTCGGGGAAGTCCCAGGTTCAAAGAAGGTGGAAAGTGACACCAGAGGACACCTGACACCCCCTTGTGTCCTCCGCATATGGACAAGTATGCACACCCACTCACACATGTACATACGTTCACACAGACACACATGCACACCAATAAAGGAACGAATGGATGCATATACTTAGAAGATGTTGAGAAGGCTAGCTGTAGTGGTGCATGGATGTGGTGCTGCATGCCTTGCCTTTCATCTCAGAGACAGGTACAGTCTGGTCTACATAACAAGCTCCAGGCCAGTCAGGAACTACACAGTGAGATCCTGTATCCAAAATAAAATAGAGAAAAGCAAACGGCAAGGGAAAGAGAGAAGAAATTGGTAAGATAGACGATGACCACTGAAGAGGAGTTTGAATACCCTCAACAAAAACCAAAGCAAAACATTTTTCCTCGACAAGCAAGGAAAGGAGTTACACTCAAAGTGACACCCTCTCGGCCCAAGGAGCAGAACAGGAAGCTACTTCCATCTCACCAACGAGGAGAAAGCTGCATCCAGTGCTGAGGTACAGAGGGCTGAGGCTTCCTTCCACGCTGGACCGAGGAGTCGGGTCAGCAAAGGATCTCTCTTCTTGTCAGAACTGCGGGAGTTGAAACACATGACCAGGCCATTCCTACCAGTAAAGCTGGCAGTGATAAGGTATCGTGAAATCTATTCCAGACCAACGAGTGAGTCTGGACAAGGAAGAAGAGTATTAGATTTCAAACACATCTTAAAGGAGCAAGAAGCTAAGAGAAGAGGCCATGGGAAACAATGGAAAAGGGAAATTCAAGACTGAAGAAAACTATGTGCTACTTACAAGTTTAGTACTTCCGCCATGCTCGTTAAACTAAACATCTATACAAAATTAAACCAGTCTATCTTTTCCATAGGAGAAATCTCAAGTACTCATATTGGGTTTTTGTTGGGGGGTGGGGGATGGACAAAAATAACAGAGTTAGTTTTCTGAAGAAGAAGAGGAGGACCCAGGTCAGAACAAAGTTTTCCCGAGTAAGTAGAGATGCGGGGCAGAGTACAAGGAAATTACAGCCAAGGAATGAGTGTGGTGGTTAATGCTGACCTGTCCCCTCAACCTCGACGCCACCAGAATGGCCTGGGAAGAGCTTTAACTGAGAAACCGTCTAATTGTCTACATTAGCTTGAGCCATGGGCACATCTTGGGAACTGTGGGTGACACCATCCCCTAGAGCAGGGCCCGCAACTGTATGCGAAAGGAGAAAGGAATCAAGCAAGCAGGCCTGCATGCGTTTACTTCTCTCCGCTCTCGACTGGATGTGACCTGACTAGCTGCTTCAGCCTCCTGTCCCCGTGACCTCTGTAGCAATGGACTGTACCCTGGAACTGTACGGCAAAGGAGCCCCTTTCCCCCCAAGTGTCTTTTTGTCAGGGTGTTTTATCACAGCGACGAAAAGAGGACAATTGTGGGAGGGAAACTCACTAAGACAAAAGGTACACATCACAATTGAAAATTATTGCTAAGAATATAACTGCTCGTGGTGCTCCACCCCTAACTGAAGAGCAATTGGAAACTGCTCGTGGTGCTCCACCCCTAACTGAAGAGCAATTGGAA
>NW_004949096.1:30406058-30409352 GCF_000317375.1 Microtus ochrogaster
GAGGACCCAGATTTGGTTCCCAGCACCTGCATCACGTGGCTGACAACGACTACAACTCTGGTTCCAGGGAACACGCTGCCTCTAAGATCTGTTTCTCGGGCGCCTGCACACACACGGTGCACACGGACTCACGCAGGCACATGTCCATACACAAATAAGGATAAACAAATCTCATTTTAGGACGACAGGAGCCTGGGAAGGGGAAGGGCGCAGTAACAGAGGTGAAAGTGATCAAATGCATCATACGTATACACAAAATTATCAAAGAATAAAAACATTTTAAAATAAAAATAGTTAAAAGAATAAAACTATTCCTGAATAACACTTAAAATGTTATTTTAAATTTTTTAATTTAATTTTAATATCACATCTCCTCCCTCCCTCACCCCCGTCTCGTTCTCTCTCTCTATCTCTGTGTGTGTGTGTGTCTGTGTGTCTGTGCCTTCATCTTCATCCAATTCTTTGAAGTAGGTTAGGTAGATATACCTATTATCTTTTCTTACTTTTGGGGAAATACAAGCCTAAAGAACACCCAGGTTATGACATTCATTCTTATTCGGGGTGGCACAGGCGGTCTGAAGCAAACCAAGACTGACTTCAGGTTTCTAAATACAAAGGCGACGATCTTTTCACTATACCATTATTACATAAAGCTACCGAAACCTATCACAGACAGCCAATAGAACCCGCTCAAGTCTAAGCAGCATGGCTCAGTCATCAGCCCTCCAGCCGACCTCAGAGTCATCACTGAAGACCTGAAAAGCCCTGGTAAAGATTTCAAAACCACTTCCTTCTTACAAAAAAAATCATAATAACTTACTTTACCCATGATGATGACAGTTAATGAATTCAATTTTACCCTTTCCGCACTGACGGGCCATTGCTGGTGTTTGTCAAAACTGATCACAAAATGTATGTCTGTTTCCCCACAGCAAATCCCTGCTTGTTCCCTCACCTGCTCTCACAAGGCATTCTCATTTATAACCTCTGACAGCCGGGCCACTTTCCTACTCATTGCCTAGAAACCCAGCACACTCACTGTGGAAGGCTTGGTACAGAAATCCGTTTCCTGAGGAGACACAACCCTCACTTCTCACAGCATGAAACATGACTTAGTTTCCATTACTACCTCTTACCGGCAAGGAAGTTTTTAATATTTCTGATTATAAAAAATATTAAATGGTGGGCTTTTCAATATCATTCTCCAGTAATCAACCAAAGAAAGCTGGGTGTGACCACAAATACCACACCAAAAGCAAGGACCACTGAGTCAATTCCAGACCTCAGGGCTAGGGGCAGTGCAAGGTCTCCTTTGCCTCCTCACTCCCCCTCCCTGCACTCTGATGCTAGGGCAGCAACCCGGTCTTGTGCATGCTAGACAAACATTTACCACCTAGCTGCACCTGAGCCCCTAAAATTCATATGGAAATGCAACAGAGCAAAAATATCCCAAAACAATCTCAAAAATGAACAAAGGAATTAGAGAGATGGATCAATGGTTAAGCATACTTGCTTCTCTTCCAAAGGACCTAAATTCGGTTCTCAGCATCCACACAGGCAGATCATAACTGCCTGTAACTCCAGCTCCAAGATACCAGACACCATCTTCTCAGATCCATGGGCACCCATATGGCATTTACAGACACACAGACACATACATAAAAATACACCTTTAAAAGAACTAAAGGGAGAAGGCCCAATGGTTAAGAGCACATCCCAGTCTTGCAGAGGATCTGAGTTCAGTGCCCAGAGCTCATGTCAGACAACTCACAACAGCCTGTAACTTCAGCTCCCTGAGATCTGGCGCCCCCTTCTGGGGCACAGGTACCTGCACTCACACACACGCATATTCACAGACAGACGGGCAAACAGACAGACACACACGCGCACACAAAATCTTTTATACAAAGAGAGAGAAGCTAGTGAAATCATATTTCCTGGTTTCAAAACTTCCTGAAAAGGTAAATTAATTAAGGAATTTGGCACTAGAATGAAGATAGAAAGATGGCTGAACAACACTAAGAGTCAGAAATAAGCCAATATATTTATGATAGTCAAAAAAAAAAAACGGACCAAGGCAATTTAATGGGAGAAAGAATAGTTTTTAAAACTCATAGTATGAGCCTTCCATATGTCCTCATGCAAAAATATCTAGACCACTATTTTGGTTCCCAGTACCTACATTAGTTCACAGCTACCTGTCAACACCAGCTCAAGGATATCTGATGCCATCTTCTGGCCTCCACATGCAACTGCACTCGTGTGCACATACCCCACACAAACACACATACACACACAAAAATACAAATAAAATCTTTGAAAAATAAAAAGATAGTCCACATAACACAAGACAGTACTTTCAAGTATCAGATAAAGATATTATATCCAGAATACATAGTGCCAGGCCTGAGGACACAAGCCTATAATTCCAGCTCCTAGGACACTATGGCAGGGGGATCCCAAATTTGATGTGTTTATTTAATTATTCTTTTTTTCTAATTATTCTTTATCAATAAAAAAAACAGGAGTCAGATACTGGAGTAAGAACATGGATGATCAAAGAAGTAGAGAGGCCACTGGTTACCTCCTCTCTCTTCTGCTCCTCAACCCGAAAGGTTTGAGGTCTCTCAGCCCCACCTTACTTTACTATCCCCTGCCCTCAATCCAAGACCTCTATGGCTATGTCTGGTTAGCTAGTGGTTACCTCCACCCTCTCACTCCATGCAAGCTTTATAGTCAGAATATGATGAAAACATCACACAACACAAATTCAAGGCTAGCCTGGGCAACTCAGTGTGATCTCGTCTCTAAATAAACAGTAAAGAGAGCTGAGACTATACCTCAGAGGAAGAGCACTCGCTTAGCGTGCAGAAGCATGGTGCCAGGCTCAATCCCCAGCACCCCAAAAAATGCATGTACAACATAGACACATAAAGTAGCAAAAGATTTCATACACAGTTCTTCCCAAAATAAACATAAAGGGATTAAAAAATTCTGAACATTTAGTCATCAAGGAAATGCAAATCAAAAAGGCAGTGTGCCAACGAGACAGTGTGCCATACTTTAGAATACCTTAGTCAAAAGTGCCAGTAAGAGTGAGGTCTCGCCAGAAGGTACTGCAGCCCTCAGGCACAGATTGCGAAAACCACGTCACTGTCCCTCAAAAAACTATATACATGGGCCAGGCTACATGATAGCACGTGCCTGTAATCCCCACACTCAGGAAACTAAAGTAGAATCCCGAGGGTTCAGGACTACCCTGCACTGAACACTGGCTATGAGGTCAGCTGGGTG
>NW_004949096.1:30409502-30450265 GCF_000317375.1 Microtus ochrogaster
AGAGAGAGAGAGAGAGACAGAGAGAGAGAGAGAGAGAGACAGAGAGAGAGAGAGAGACAGAGAGAGAGAGAGAGAGAGACAGAGAGAGAGAGAGAGACAGAGAGAGACAGAGAGAGAGAGACAGACAGACAGACAGACAGACAGAGAGAGAGAGATCAAACGATCAATGAAAAACAATTTTTTTAAAGAAAAATAAAATGGCAAATGGCCCAGCAATACCAAGACTAGGTATGGACTCCAGGGGAAGTAAAAACATATTTCTACATAAAAACCGATACATAATAGCATTATCCATAATAGTCAAAAATGTAGAGACATTCTAAAAATCTAACAACTGGTGATTAAACAAGATGGCATATATTCATACAGTGAAAAATTATTAGACAACAAAAAAGAATAAAGTATCGAGCCAGGTGTGGTGAGATACGCCCATCATTCTAGCACACGTGAGCTTAAGTAGGAGTATTGTAAGTCTGAGGCCAGCCTGGGCTACGTGACAAGACTCTACCTCCAAACAAAATGACTGCATGAGTAAACCTCAAAAATAGTCTGCTTGCACAGGAACTGGACTCAATACCTAATAACAAGGAAAGACACACACATTCAAACACACAGAGAGACATATGCACCCGTGTACACCACATGAAAGAAATTATCAAAGCCTACATGTACTATCATCCATTATAAAACATGTATCCAGAAAAAGAAAATCCCTAGGGATAGGAAGCAGACTGGCATGTACCTAGGACAGGGTTCAGGGAAGGGGAGTGGGGCTCAGGAGACCCACTAGGGGTCTGGGGAGTGGAACTGATTTCCTAAAGCTGTCCCGTCTTGATGCTTGCACAGCTCGTAGTACACCAAGGACTGCTAAACCACTTCCTTAAACATAGCTATGGGATACAAACTGTTTCAAAAAGAAGCATTATGCTACATGCAAGAAACCAAATTCATACTGCATAACAATTATGACACTATAGAAAAGGCAAATATAGAAAAAAAAAGGAGATATGTCGGAACCACAGTTGCCATAAGCTGGAGAAGGAGGAAAAGGCAGACCTCACAGGAGCCCAGGAAACCACACAGTTGCTACATGTGTTCATCTGTCAGAATTCTGTCAGTATATACCTGAAAAGGGCACAAACCTTATTCTAAATAAATATATATCTTCCCCCCACTTGCCCCCCCCAAAAAAAACGGATCTTTTTTTTTCCCCCAGACGAGGTTATACCGTGTTGCCCAGGATAACCTGAGCTGAAGAAGCCTCCTGCCTCAGCCTCCCAAGTAGCTTGTCCATTTTGAGCTAAAACATGACATTGTATTTACACTATCGAGCTGAAAACAACAAAACAGTATTTGGAAGCTTGAAAGCAAAACAACAGTCTCCTGGATCTGGAGAGATGGCTCAGTGGTTAAGAGCACTGCCTGCTCTTCCAGGGGACCTGGGTTCAATTCCCAGCACCCACATGGCAGCTCAAAACAGTCTGAAACTCCTGTTCCAGGGGATCAGACACCCTGACACACACATCCATGCAGGCAGGCAAAACACCAATGCACACAAACGGTAAAAATAAACTAATTAGTTAAAAAAGAAAACATCCTCCTTGTAAAAGATAAACTAATAAAAGTCAACATAAAATTTAAGTCATCTATCTTAATCTTATCTATCTTAATTAATTAAGTCCATTAATCTAAGGGGGAAACTAGAGACAAGTCCTAAGCAGCTCCCAAACCCAGCCACCTAGTTAACCTAAACAGATCACACCCTCTGTGTGATCTTAGCAATGTTTTTTATTTACTCTGTCTATTCCTCCCCCCCTCCCTTTCTCTCTTCCTCTCTCTCCCTGTGTGTGTGGTAATGGATATGCCATGGTATGTGTATGGAATCAGATGGTAACTTTCTCTGTGTCCATCGGTACACTGGTCCCACCTTTATAGGGTTCAAACTCAGGTCCTTGGACCTTTGAGGCAGGAGTTTGATCCGCTGAGTCATCTCACCAGCCTGCCTAGACCTTTTTTATAAAGGGGAAAGAAACAGAGAGTTTAGCCTATTTGGGTGATATGGGATTCCCCTCTGTATGCTGTGAATACCATTGGTTAATAAAGAAACTGTCTTAGTGATAGGGTAGAATAGGGCTAGATGGGGAAAACTAAACCAAAAGCTGGGAGAAAGGAGAAGCCATGGAGCCACCCCCAAAGACAGACATGTCAGAACCTTGCCGGCAGGCCACAAGCCTCATGGTAAAATATAAAATAATGGAAATGGGTTACAAATTTAAGGTCAATTTTGTTATACTGTGTATATATATTTCTGCTCTTGATTAAGGCATTAACATTGTGCAGTTCATTTAAAAATGTAATGTGTAATTAAGAAATATAGGTTAATAGATAATCATCTATAATAGTCAAGCTTGTAGTCGTGTTAGGTTTTCTGAATATATAAAGATACATTTATTTTCTGAATATATAAAGATAGGTATTCTTCAAATCTTTCAGAGATCTTTAGAATATGGCATTTAAAATGTTCTAAGAAGTTAGGACTTTTCATGACATGAGACACATCTGCTCCTGGCAGCACCAATTACTTCAAAAGGAAGATGGGCATCGAAGAGGCTCCTTATGGAGTTTTCTAGCCATTTGGGCAAGAAACTGCTCTTTCCTGGACTGCTTGATGTTATGCTGTGTGAACTGAACATGTAGGACCCACAGAGAAAGGACTGCTGAACTTGCCTAAAGGTGGCGGTCCTTAGGGGTTCCTGCTACATGAGTCCGCCAGACATTCTGCAGGACACAGAAGAAAGTGATGGACAAACTGCCAATATAGGCAGAACTGTCTTTGAAATTCCTTGCTTCGTGGAAAAGTCTGGGATACTATGGGCCTGTAGGCTGAAGATGGATACTCCAAATATACAAAAGAACTTTGAATGACTGTCCAGGCAGTGAGATGTCTCTGCCAATTCTAGAGTTCTAGAAATAGCTTACAATGCACTTCCTATTTTCTTAGGTAATATTATATCCTTCTGGAGTCTTTGGTGGAGTTGAAGAATTGATAGTTATAGTTTTCCTTAGTTATGTAAATATTGTAACTATCATTCTTGCTTGATAACTGTTTCATTATATATAATTTTACTATGTTAAATTTAAAACCTTCCTTTTTATTTAGATAGAAAAGGGGAGGTGATGTGGGATTCCCCTCTGTATGCTGTGAATGCCATTGGTTAAAAAGAAACTGTCTTAGGCCTGTGGTAGGATAGAGTAGATCTAGGTGGGAAAAACTAAACTGAATGCTGGAAGAAAGGAGGCAGAGAGAAGCCATGTAGCCCCACTGGAGTTTTACCCAGTAAGCCATAGCCATGTGGCGATACACAGATTACTAGAAATGGGTTAAATTAAGATGTAAGAGTTACCAATAAGAAGCTAGAGCTAATGGGCCAAGCAGTGATTTAATTAATACAGTTTCTGTGTGATTATTTTGAGAGTCTGGGCAGCCAGGAAAACAAACAAGCAGCCTTCATACAATTAGGGGGGGAAAAAGCACAAACATATTACATCATACCTGATTAATCTATTAGAATAAGAGTTGTTTTTTTTTTTTTTTTGGTTTTTCGAGACCACTGCTATGGAAAGGGACCACTTCTGAAAGCATTACACACCCTGCAAGACATCCCTCAAAGCCAGATGAATTCCAAATAACTTTCTAATGTGTTTGTCCAACACCTTTGATCCTAAATACCATCGCGTACAGGAGCAGAGGCGAGTAGTCATTAATCCAACCCAACCAATGCAGATTCTGCCTTCACTGAAAAAGAGCTCTTAGGATTCTTGACTAACAAGAAACAATCCCCCAAAATGTAAGCTCTGTTGTACAGTAGATAAAATGTTACTTTGTGTTGTGCAAAACTACAATCAGATTACAGACAGGGGAAGCACCACACTCTTCCTCCGACATAACCCACCCCCCGCCCGCCTTGAAGAATAAAGGCAGCTATACAGAATAGCCTTTGGTGAGAAGAGAGAAGCACTTACTGGACTGTGAACAATCTCCTGTGAACTACAGAATGTTCTGGCACCAAAAGAGGCCAGTGGACCTTCAGTTTGAGCCTTCTTTTTTGTAGGTGAAGAATCACATTGAGTCTTGGAGGTCGGGTTGCCTGCCCAGGCTCTCAAAACACTCCAGAGACACACATTTAAGACAGATCTCAAGTTTTCGCCATGGCCTATTGAACTCCCTGCTGATTTCAGCAGAAAGCCATGAGAACAACTGTGAACGCATGCAGACCTGAGTTCAAATTCAACAGCAGACACAGGGTCATGTTGAGAAATAGAAAAGTCAGTAGGAAATTCTCCACTTAACACCGAATCCAGTCAAAGCCAAAAGTTTTCAAAAGTTTTTAGATTGAACCTTGGTTTGGGACAGATTTCTATTCTTACCGTCTCGAGTTCCAGTTAACTAAAATATGCAAGACTTTGTTTAATAATGAACTTTAAGGGCATCTATCACCATATGCCATGTCCTGCCTTTTCGTATACTAACCTACATTAGGGAGTTGCAGGGTGGGGAGTGGGGGTCACACTACAGCAAGTGTGCAGATGCTAAAGGGCATCTTTGGGGAGTTGGTTCTTTCCTGTCATGTTACTTCCAGGGATAAAACTGAGACCACCAGGTTTGGAGGCAAACACCTTTACCCACTGGGCCATCTTGCCAGACTTACTGTTTTTCAACTCCAGCAAAAGAAGCACAACCACACACAGAGAACCTTGACACAGGCAAAAGCCGTCCTAAGCCATGTCTGAAATTAGAGATGGCGACGAGGTTGCATCGTCTGCTGTGTATGAGGCTAGCAGAAACAAGACCTTAGGTTTGATCTCCAGCACCAAATAAACGAGAGAGGTTATATTAAATGAGTGGCTGAAAGTCCAAAAACAAAGAGAATGAGAAGGAGTGAGCAGAAAAACCAACACAAGAAAAACGGAACAAAGTAACTGAGGTACCCACAATACAGCGCAGAGGGGAATTGCTGACCTAGCTTGCACAAAACCCTTGCCTGGACCTCAGCACAAGGGGTTTGGGGATGAGAATCTGAAAAATGGAAAGTAGTTTTCCTACTTCTCTGGCCATGCTCTTTCAACCAGAAAGGAAACGTATCTAATGTAAGATATATTATTGATAAAAAATAGTCCATAATATTTTATAATGACATGTTGGGATGTCTAATTTGCAGTAAGACAGTATATCATTGTATCTGTCTCAAAAATAATCAGACTGTCAAGTATTGCCAATATTAAAATTAGAATATGAGTAATGTCTTCTTTACCATAGAAATTATTAGAAAACAGTTCGTAGATGTGATTTCTGTAATACGGCTATTCATTTACACAAGCTTGTCTAAATCACCCCATATATATTAAGAAGTCAGCAGGAGCCAAAGAGATGGTTCAGCAGTTAAGAGTACTTGCTGTCTTGCAGAGGATGTGGGTTCGGTTGCCAGCACCTACATGGTGGTTCACAACCATCAATGACTCCAGTTCCACGGGATCCACTGCTCTCTTCTGGCCGCCAGAGGCACCAGGCACACATGTAGTACAGATATATAGATCCAGACAAAACACTTGTACACACTAAGAGATACGCAAAGAGAAGGTTGGTTTTCCAGGGCATCTCCCTGTTATAAAATCTGGCACTGCCATAGTTCTGCAGTTACACCAAGTAAACTATCTTTTTCCAATACATAGACTCTGAAGCCTAACACAACTTGGAGTATCTCTCAGCAACCAAGCTCCTTTCGAAGAATAACTTCTGAGCAGCATCCCAAAGAACTAGTGGGCTGTCCTTCCACACAGACTGTGTACCATGAACCGGCAGGCTCACTGCTCCATAAAACACTCTAGGCATCTTTGCCAGCCCACTGAGTCCTTCTGACCTACAGAACCCCAATCCATATTAACTTTAGGGGTCTGAATATCTCTTGAGACAAAAATCTGAAATAAAGCAGGCTGGGTGGGTGCTTCCACCTGCTAAATTATCTCTGGAAACGCACGAGTTCTTCGGTGAACTGATTAACTGTGCTCTCTAGTATGGTGATCAATGTTCCTATCTGTCTGGCTCACGTCTAAGAAAATATGAGTGTTAATGGCACCTGCCTAGAGCACTGGAAACTCGGGGAATGCTGAAGGTAGCTCCCCCTCCTTCACAGCGAGGAAGGAGCCCAGATTAGAAGCCTGTAAGTTAGATCAGGTGCCAGGGGGCGGGGGCTCTACACTAGCCTGGTGACAACAGACAATTTTATGACGATGAAGCACCAAACTGTGTGAGTTTTTGAGTGTTTTGACTTACTCCTACTACAAGTTCAATAGAAGTAGCCAGACATTTTTGTGTGCCCTGGGGCATGCTGTTTTGATATACCACTAGCACTTTTTTCAAGTCTTGGGCTTAAGGGCCTTTGCTAATTTTTTGGCTCCCATAATAGCACTTCTCAGCAAACTCCCTTAATCTTTCCAACAAAGGAGTGCTCCTACTGTCAGCTACCCCCCCATCCATCGGACTTTAGGCCATCCCTTCTTTTCCCAGAGAAAAACAACCTATTAGCATTGGCAATCTGCCGAACACTGATTGCCCCAATGCCAGACACTCCTTTCTTGGAGGTTCCCATCTCCAAAGCTGTGGCCTGGCACTGTGTTCAGGACTAAAAGTGTACCCTGGGTAGGGCTGGCAACTTCAGAGTTGGCAGGGAGGGGTGCCCTGGGGAACCTAGGGAAGCATGCCCTGGTGATCTACAGAAGCTATTTTTGGTGGGCAGGGGTTTAGGGACAGAGATGCTCAAATGTGGCGTTTTAGGGCTTTGTCCGTCACATTCTTCACTGCCTCTGAACAACCGAGGGGCAGCCGAGTCCATCAGCAGTTTCCTAAACATCAGCTAGAGGATGGAATTTGATCAGTACACTGACGCCCAGGAGAAGAGACTTCTTGGGAATAAAACCCATAGGTAGTTGCTACAACTGCAGCATTAAGATTGAAACGCGCCGCCGTCATTTTGTGAGGAATCTTAATTCGTGTTACACAGTCTCCGAATTAGACATCATTCACCACCAGCCTCATGCATTTATTTTTAGTTTGGACTGATTCCTCTCAGCCTGTCAAACATGATTGAAATTGTGCTGACAGTAATTCTCTCTCAGCAAGTATATTTCTGTTGTTTGACTCAACTATACCGGAGTAAGTGAGATAAACACAGTAAAAGAAAAGCTAAAGACTTAACATCCTCATCTTTTCTATCTGAAGCGGTTTCTTAACTCGGCCTGGAATGCCCTCTATCCATTTCCGAGACCCATTTTCTGCTTTGGCAATCTTTCATAACCTAGATCAAACTTCACCTCCACTGGGAACTATTTACTAACTTGGGAGTCCCTCGCCCTCTCCTAAGTCCCCTCCCCCATTTATACTGTCAAAGTGTACCGTCCTTAGACCCCAATCCGTGGTGCTTAGAAACTGTAAATTCTTAAACGACACTTAAAGGTGCTCACTATTTCTTTCTCCCTACGCTCTAAGTAGTGGAGAATGTGTGCTTGGAAAACAATGCAGAAATACACAATGATAAAGGCCTGGAGAGATGGCTCAGTGGTTAACAGCACTGGCTGCTCTTCCAAAGAACCTGGGTTCGAGTCCCAGCATCTACATGATGACTCATAATTGTCTATAACTCCACTTCCAGGGAATCTGACGCCCCCTTCTGGCCTCCACGGGCACTGCACGCACATAGTGCACATGCACATGAGTAAAACATCTATATGAAATAAATATGTAATGATCGAATCATTATTAAGCAAGATGAAGACCATGAAACTGATAAACGCAACATCAAAATGGTAGGATGAACAAAATCCTTAGAATCCTGCCAACCTGCGGGTGGGTCTGCATATGTGTAAACAAAGTAAGAGAGAAAGACCATTCCAAGAATAAAAACTAGATACCTGAGATTCAGTCTTTGTTTCTTCTCTCTTACTTCCTACATCCAATAAACAAGAGTTGCTCATCCTGCCCGCGAGGCCTCTATAATCAGGCAGGGACTCTCAAACCTAGGCTGCATAAAAGCCACCTGGAAATCTTGGTCTAAAGGGCTTCAGAGGCGGAAAGATGGCTCAGTTGGCCAAGCACCTGCCTTGCGAGCACAAAGACCAGAGCTTAATCAGTAGAACCCCTCTGACCAAAGAAATGCCTAGCATGGTGGCACACACGTGTCATCTCAGAAAGAAGAGACAGCGGATCCAGGCCAGGGAGAGACTGTGCCTCAGGAATGGTGCATGGCGCCTGAAGAACACCAGAGGTTGTTCCCCTGGCCTCCACACGCATGTGCACCCCAACACATATGAGCATGCTTGCAGATACATATGTAAGGTTTTAGAGCTTGGTCTCCAGTTTCTGAATCACTGGAGCTGAGAGGGAGCCAAGAATTTACATTTCCAGTGAGTACCCAGCTGGGCACACGGTAATTCCGTGGTTCCGCAGCCATATTTTGAAAACCACTGGTTCCACCCATTCCGTACTTCACTCCGTCTTCCACATTTTTGACAGGACTCACAGTTTCTACAAAAGGAGTGGGAGCCCTGGGTTATAAAATAGGAAGATGCTCTGAATGATGCATGAGACAGCTAAATCTGTCCTGCTCTTGAATGGGTGCCCTTAGTAGGCACCAGTTTTCTGGTGCTTCGAAATGATCACGAATACTCAGAGTGAGTCTAGAAGCACTTCTAGAGTGGTCCGGAGCACTTCTCCATACAACTCGGCAGATGAGGTCACAGTCATGAAAGACGTCAGGGTGGGGGTGACAGCAACAATCACTGTCAAAGGGCTGCTTTCTGTAGGCAAGTGAATGAACTATTGTGCACAAACTCAACGGATGCCAAGCTTGGGCCCAATTCTTTTGCCTGTACGAGCATGGCACGGAAGGGTCTCCTTAGAGAATTCGGTTCACATGTTTGTACTTTGTCTTATATCCACAGGCAAAAGCCTAGAGACTTTCAACCTAAGAGTCTTCACCAAGGTCCTGTCTTTCCAACCTAGAACATTAAGAAAGTTGGAAAGATCATAGTCACCATCTGTAGAAATAAAGAAAAATCATTTCAGCTGGTGGAAGGCAAACGCACTGGTCTACACTGGTCAGAAGGCTGACATCAGGGAGGTTCAATCACGTAGCAGCCTTGGAACATCTGCTGATCTGAACATCTGAGACTGATCCCTGACATCGAGGGATCAGTCTCAGAAAAACTGGAGTTCAGGAGATTTGGTAAGATGGCTGAGTCAGCAAAAGGCTCGCAACGCATGCGCGAGGACCTGAGTTTGGATTGCTAGCACCCACATAAAGAGCTGGGCATGGCAGCGTGTGCCTGGGGAGGCAGAGAGATGATTCCCAGAGATCACTGTCCAATCGGTCTAGCTAATCTGGTGAGCTCCGCTGTGAAAAAATTGGAGAACAATTAAGGAATCTAAGTTCAATCTAAATGCGTGTGCATGTGCGCGTGCACACACACACACACACACACATGATTGGGGATGAGGTGTGGGACTGGAGAAGTGCTCTCAGATTCTGTTCTCCACAGCCCATCTTTGACCTTCCCTATATTTAAGGTAGTTGTATTGGTCCCCAATGCCCAGAGTCTTAAAGGAATAGAAGACCTGTTTCAATGCTAGAATGGATATATGATTGGGTATTTTGACTTTAGGGGGAACACTCACCCAACAACATGAGAATGAAAATGGCTTAGTACTCTTCAGATTTCTCTGCTGCATAAAAAAATCAAAATAAGCAAGCAAAAAACACACAAAGATGACCTGAGCTTGAAGGATCAAAGCCAGAAAACAAGAGGGACAATGACTACCAGGCCACCAAATGATCATGACCACCACTCTCTGAGCACCACAGATGAGAAAATCAATCCTCCCTAAATTCACCTGTGCTGTATGAGCCCTGGCCAGGCACACCTCAGGGAAGAGCGACCCACAGCGAGCTGCTCCGTGAAGTAGGGTCTGCTGGTTCAGACACTATGTTATAGACTAGGCTGCCCAGCAAAGACAAATTCACCTTGACATAGCCCTCACTAGAGGCAGCTGGGCAGCACGGTTCACTTGGAGGTCTACATCCTATTCTGTGTAGCGATGACCCTGGTGATAGGAATCAAAGAGATTTAAACAGCTATGTATGAGGGATGCTGCACTCAAACACTGATGCTGGCAGGCCGCTAAGGTTCCATGAAGCACTTCACCGGCACAATGTTCACTTGCTACGGTTCTTTCTACCTGCAGGGATGGGGTGGGGGACCCGAAGGACAAGAGAAAACCCAAAAGGTGCTTACTGATCGGGCTCCATGGGTTCAATAAAGGTCAAGTGCAAAGTTACCAGAGATGCCAAAGAACTCATAAATACCACACTTACACACTTGACCTTCTCAGGAAACTGGTTTGGGAGATAGATGTGTTATAGAGTTAGGAGATATTTATTGTTTGCAGGTACATGAAATTTGATGGCATCACCACTGCAATCATACAGCACAAATCAAAACAAATGGTGTTTGTTTGTTTGTTTGTTTGTTTGTTTATAACTGTGCAGGCCTCAAGCTAGGTGCTGTAATAGTTAGGTCCATGGCTTATAGTTTGCTCTTATTCCATCCTTTATAGCTTCCAAAGTAGAATTCTCTACAAAAAAAAAATCTTTTTGATCATTTTAGGATAGCAATTATGTTACCAGTAAAGTATTTCCAAAAATCAATGCCTTGCTTCTGATACTGTATTATGTATGTCAGACCTATGCATAAACCACTGCACATCTGTAACAGAAATGTCTGTTTGCCTGGTGTGGTGGCTTGCCTACAATCCCAGCACTTGGAAGGCAGAGGCAGGAGGATCTCTGGGAAGTCAAAGCCAGCCTGGTCGACATAGTGAATCCCAGGACAGCCATGGCTACATAATAGGGAGACTGACTCTATCTCAAAAAAACAGAAGTCTGTTTTTAAAGTGTGATGCTGATGATAGCACAGCTATGATAAATGAGTCTCTGGGTTATGATGCTAACTCAAAATTTCATGTTCTTTTATTTCACGGTTTGCTGGATTGCCTCATCTAGCACATTCATGCCAAGCGTTTAACAGAATTCCAATTCATACAAATACCCATAAGTGAAATCTGTTGCAGTGAACGTTTCTGGATCCCCCGAGAGCCGCTGACACCCCCAAACAGGAAGAATGAGGAGACAGTCAAGGATCCAGAATTTATCTTCTGTGCCAAAAAGATACGTTTTATACAATATCTAATTAGTTTTATACAATATTTAATACTGAAGTTAAGCAATACAAGTGCTTTTAGGATTCTGGGAGGCTAATTTTATAGTTATCTTAATTTCAAGAGCTAGAGACTAACTGACTTGCTATTGTAACAGAGATCCTGAGACAGCATAATTACCTGCTAAGTAATTTTTTTAACAAAAATCAATATTCATGAAAATACAACAGATTTGTGTTTTTCTCTGTGAATAAAATTATCTAATTTTCTACTAATATTCATTCCGCATTAATGAAAGCAAGGACTCTACTTACAAAATGGGAAGCAGGAATTCTTAGAAAAGGCAACCAAAGTCCAAGAATAAGCATCCTCCTGAGGATAGGACAGAGGAAGAGAAATGGACTTTACGGGGGTGGGGGTGTCAAAGAACAACTTGTAGAAATTTTTTCTCTTCCTCTACCATGGGGGCTTCTAGGGTCAAACTCAGGTCATCAGCCTTGACAGCAAGCACCTTTACCTGCTGGGCATCTCATCAGCCCAAGTTCTTCAATTTGAAAGAAAAGCTCTAATAAAAAATTATACTACCCCAGGACGGAATTTCACAACTTCATTGAGATTAATTAGAAATCATTTTAAGGTGACTTATGATTCAATATGACTTATTTTCCTTTTTTTTAAAGTAAGAATTTCCCAATTCTATTTTGTGTTTAATGTGTTCCTCATTTATTTGCAATATTTTTCATTAATTTTCTTTTTGCTATGAAATAAGCATTAATATTTGCACTGTAAAGATAAGAAAATTAAGGTAGAAAAACAGGAAGCAATTTAGGGAGTCGGAATAGAGAGTAAATAAGAAAGCCATTGGCTTAAATACAGTAAGGTCACCTACTAACAATAAGTAAATTTCTTTGACCTTTGGGACTGTCTTTGCACCTATAACAGAAACAATACTGCCTACCTCTTTCCTGTAAGGCACAAACAAAGTGTCTAACAGAATGCTTAGCATGTAATCAGCCATTCGGCACAGGGCTCACCCACCAATCCACCATCCCATTTTCCTCATTTAGTACAATGGATATATAATCAATCCATAATGTCATTGTGAGGGAAATGAGCTACAATGAATGCAGAGATCCCTGGCAAGCCCAGGACTCCACGCTTGCTCCCTCCCTCTAGGTCTCCAAATATTGGTCCCTCTGTAGAACTGCCTCTGCACACACAGCTTATTTATAACACTAACTGAAAAATCTGCTTAACCTGGCTGCTTAATCTGTAATTTCAGTGTGCCCCAAATAAAATCTAACTCGTTTCTAAGGTGGTTTTATCTTTGAGTTATCGCCCCCCCAAAATATTTTAATTTGTCCAATAGATACTGCTACTAAAATGTCTGCACTGTGTCCTAAATAACACATAAACTATTAAAAGTGCATTGTTTAGGACAAAACATATCTAGACACTTAAATTATTCCATTCAGGTTGACTTCAAAGATACTAATTAGTCTTTTCATTTTTTTTTCTATATGCTTCCAAATAACAAGTCAGGTAGAAAATGTGGCAAATGAATACAGATTTGCATAGATAAAAACAAAAGAGTCAAAAATGTGGATCAGATCCGAACGTACAGGCAATGACCTTCAAAACTGGCTACTAACAACATTCTTCACAGGGGAGCAATTACACAAAATCCTCCTATGTATACTGTCGCTCCTCCTGGTCTACAGATACATTTCCATATCAGAAAGGATGAAAGTGTAGGCCTGCGACTGGGAGAACCGTCTTTGCAAAGATAGAAGCCGTTCTGGTTACCTTAATAATCACACCCCGAAGGCCAGCTCCTAGAACTGCATTATGAAGTGCCGCTAAGCCAATACGTTGGCAGAACAGCTGCAAAACTGGAATTGACCAAACACGGCTTTCATGACACCAAACCACTGGTATATTTCTAATTCTGAGTTGCCTTCCATGGTCTCTGGCTGTTTTAAAAGCAATAAAAATATTTTTAAAATAGACACCATATCTAAATGACAGTATAACACTTCAAGAAAAAAAAAAGGGGAGTCCAAATCATCACCAAAAGATTTCAAATATACAGTACTGCCATTCTTAAAGTACTGAAAATAACACTTAGCTAAATAAGGAACCCACACCCTTTCCATGTTAAAACTATACAGAGTTGTTTAACAAGTAAACACATGTGGACACACACACACACATACACACACACACATACACACAAAAAAAAATATAAAACAAGAAAGTTGCTAAGAAAAGTTCAATCTCCAAATGCTTTGTTTAAAAGCAGTATATAAAAAAAATTAGAATCCTGTAGATAATTTTCTTTTTTTTTTCAAACCTTTTCCCATATGGATAAAAACAAAGCAAAACACTACGTAACTAGTGGTGTAAAAAAGACAAATACACTACAAGTCCTGTGTTTTACAGCCCACACCAGCATCCCCATGTGCAAGGATTAACACAGCTAGACCATGGATGGGGCCATGACTAAGTTTTATAACATTAAATTACTAAATAAGAGTAACAAAAAAGAAACACAAAAAGTGGAATATAGTAAACATTACTCCAGTAAGTCCAGTTGAACGTTAAGATATTTGTTCTCTTTGACAATAAGAACCATCCACAACTACAATATTAATCCCCCTCACCAGCTCTGAGGACAAGGGATAACCACGCGTACCCTTTCCTGATAGCCAAAATCAGGAGGTTATACGCATTTTCAGACGAGTCATGTTTCCTTTGCGCTCTACACCTTGGCAAAAGTTAATGACCTACTGGAGGAATTTTATGTCACTATAGTCCACAAAAGTATTCTTAGGATCTATGAAGTCTAAACCTCACACTGCCCTCGGCAGGCTATTGTACACATTTGTTAAATTTTTAAACGAAAGGCTAAAGACTTTTAAAGCTCTTGACAATGTACTCAAACTGTGAAGGTGTCGATTCCATGTTTTCTCCTCTTCCATTAAAACAAAACAGGGAGAAAACTGTACATAGAAACAATGACACCATAGAAACAAAAAGTAGCACACCATGGAGCTGGAAAATATACATACCCTCTCCATCATAGCCAATTACAAAAATCCTTTCACTTAATGGCTAGCATCTTTATGGGCGCTTAATCTGTATTAAGTAGCCTTCAAAAGGTAGTCTGTGCTCTGTTTCTACTCTCCTGGACCTTTGGCAGCAATCAGCACTTAAGCTCAGGGCTTGGGGGGGGGAAGGGGGCTGAACTGGGCACAGTCAGCATCAAGAAGCAGCTCTCAAACACGGGAGCGTCTTTCTCACACGTCTCTGGTCTCTGTTTTATGCTATTGAGCATTGTCAGCAAGATGGATGGATGGATGGATGGATGGATGGATGGATGGATGGATGGATGGATGGATGGATGGATGGATGGGGAACATCCTGGGGGCAGGGTCTAGGCAGGCGGGTTTTTTTTTTTTAATCACTTCTGAGTCTAGAAGCTTCCTCCGGGTTCTTGCGGGAAAGGAAAGGGATCAGGTGAGATCCTCCAGGGTCCAACTTAATTTGCTTCTCACAAAGAGCAATTTCTGCCAGTGAGCGCAGGCTTGGTTCTCTGATAGAAGAATCAAACACGAGAGCATTGTCGGCGCTTTCAATCTCTGACTTTATAAAGGAAAGACTGCATTCCTGGGGAAAACACTACATGACTCCTGACGCACCACACACCAGTAGTGAAGGGACTCAAGCCAGGGGTTGTAAAAAACCCTTTCAAAACGCCAGGTTCTGAACGAAACGCTGTGCGGCTTTGTTGCATTGTTGGCTTTTCCGTAAGTCTCTGATTCTTTCCAGCCACTGCCAACCTCCAAATTGCTGGGACTTGTTGCTAAATCTTTGCCTCACGCCCCCCACCCCCAGAAATAACCAGTACGTTGAGATTTGGGGATCAAAAGGCGAGGAAGGGAGCTAAACCCTCAAAGCACAGAGGGCTGGGCGCCTTCAATAGGCCACTCTGCATGGGCTGCGCGTTCCGTCTGACTCACAAACGCTTGAGAGAAATTATGACATAAACCTTTATCCTTCCAACCAGGGAAATAAAGGCTGGCTGGAGGGCCTGGTGGGGCTCAAGGGATCTCAGCCCGCGTCCCGACGGGGCGACCCGGGTAGACGTCGCCCGCCCTGCCCGCCTAGCTCCGGACGCCAGCCCAAGGTGCTACCTATCCACCGGCTGGAGGAGCAAAGACCCGGGGTCCTCCAGCCCGGAGGGCGCAGAGCAGAGGTGTTGCGGGTGCGGGACGCGACTCACCCCGCAGGGGCGCACGGCGCGCGGTACCAGCCCTCGGCTGAGCTCGGGCAGGGATGCCGCGCGCCGGGCGGTGCGGCTGCGGGGCGGACAAAGCGCCGCGCCGGGGCTAGAGCTGGGGCGACCCCGGGCGGCGGCCCCCCGCCAACTTGGCCGAGTGTAGGGAGCGGGATCCCGCGAGCGGGCGGGCGGCGCGGCGCTGACCTGGATGGTGCAGGTGTACTCGCTGTCGTCCAGCAGCCGCACTGTGCAGCTGTACTCGCGCTCCAGACTCCTGCTGCTGCCGCTCATCAACCTGCTCAGCATCTTCCCGCCCGCTCGCCCGTCCCCGGGAGCGACGCGGCGGCGCTGCGGACTCGGGACCCGTCGTCCTTCAGCGCGGCAGCTCCGCGCCGGGCCCTGGCACCTGTACCATCACCCTGGCCGGTTCGCCGCCGCTGCCTCCTCCGGCCCCACTCCTCTTCCTTCTCCAGAGCCACCACCGCCTCCCCCCAAGACCCAAGCAAGCTGGGTTCTCTCCCGGGCGCCCCACTGCCGGTGCCCAGATCATGGGGCGGGGCCTAGATAGGGGGCCAATGGAGGTCAGCGCGGCGGAACCGATTGGCAAGAGAAAGAGCCAATCAGAATAGGGAGTAGGGATGATGAGCGGACTGAGGAAGCAATCATCACAAAACAGCAGTACCAAGCCCAGTCGGGCCAGCCCTCTAGCGTCCCAAGCCTTCGCTCGCACCCTTCGCGGGCGGTGGTTGGTATGAATGCTGTTTGTCCTCCGCCGGGCCATGTGTGGACACTTGACAAGATCGGTGTCTGCTACCTAGAATAGCATTTGAGCTGTTCCAGGAGTCAAGTCCTGCGCTCTGCAACGCGCGGTTCCTGCCCTCTGAGAAACCAAGGCGAGGAGGCGACACCTGCAGATAACTGGCACCCACGTCTCCAGACCTGGCGGCTGCCCCCACCTGTGCGCTGCCCCAAGTCTGCTCCAGGGGCCCCTGTTCTCGCGCACCCTTATTTTGATGAATGTCTGTTTTACAATAGCTGCTTATACTGCTGAGACCACAGAAGCTTGTAAGCGCCCGGGTTTAGCGCCTAGAAAGCCCTGCGCTCTAATCCCTTTTTATTTTCAGAAGACAAAAGGATCCTGAGGTGTGCTCCATAGCTGGGTAAGGAACAGGAAGTAATTAACCTTTCCTTGCACTTTTAGAAAGAATTGTTACATCTTCAGACTTCCTCAACGAAACACAATAGGTCAGGAACTGTACAGCACACAAAGGGAAAAATGCCTCTTTGTGCTCTCCACATCCACAGACTTAAAGTTCCTTTCCAGAACTTCACTAAGAGACATAATCACCCCCAAAGATTTATTAGTGATAGTAAGTGTGTGCGCATGCGTGGAATATGAACACTCAGGTGCCACACAAAAGTGTGGAGGTCAGAAAACAAGTTTGTGGGATCAGTTTTCTCCTTCCACCTTTCTGTGGTTTCCAGTGATTAAAGTCGCACCGCCAGGCTTTCCTGGCAATCCAACTTTACCCGCTGAACCACCTCACTGGCTCTACCCTCGAAGAATTCAATGGAAGAAAATGTTATAAAAGAAATGTGTGATATAAAGGGTGTGATTCAGTAGTGGAGCCCTGGCCCAGCACGCGACAAGATCCAACACTGAAACAATGTCAATGCAAAACGTTAGTGCTGTGAGAAATATAGTCGCTTAAAATAATGAATTATTAATAATTTCCTATTACCTGTATGTTCTTATTGTATCTGTGAAACACAACAATATTAAGACACCCCCACCACATAGCAGACTAGAGAAAAATCTGGCCTATTTTAATTTTAATTTAATTTTGTCTATTTGCCTGGACTTGGGGATAAGATTCAGGACCTTGCATTTGCTAGTTAAGAGCTTGGGGTAGCTCTAAACCACACACCCTACCGTTGCATTTTTGAGACAGGTTTCACTCCGTAGCTCAGATATCCACAAAATGATCCCTTCACGTTCTCCAGTGTTTGGATTAGAGGCATGTGGCACCTAGCTGGCTCTTGACCTTAACAGCGTTCTTCACTAGTGTCTAGATTCCAGTACCCCAACCCCACCCTCACCTTAGTAACCTGGACTGCTCCCTTACTGCATTTGATGGCCATGGGGAAGACGTTCCTCTTTTCAAGGCAATTCTGACATAGTTACGAGACTAAAGAGTCAAAAGCTGTTGGCTTTATAATCTGGGAAGTAGCTTGGGGCCTGGAATACAGACGTATCCTAATAATGATGAACTGATAAATGGAATTGATAGGTATTCTATTATAGCTCCAACTTCAAGGAACATCCATGAAGAAACCAGGGCCTCCAGGAAGGTCTTGTAGACCAATGTAATCACCACTCTGTGAAAAGGAGAGTCTGTTAAGTCCAGCCTTGTGTAACTGAGAGCCAGTGGAAAGTTTCAAGCGGGAAGCACTTTTGTTGAAGGGCAGAAGTTGCTATTTGTTATAAAATCTAAACGAGGAAGGAAAAATGTGCACAAAGCTAGAGGAAGTCCATTAGTGTGATGATGGGGATGAGCCTTTAGCAGGTTATGCAAATAAGCAGCTGTTAGAATGAAAAGAAAAGCACCATGAATCCAGAAAAGCTGCAAAGAACGGAATGCTGTCTTCAAAGTAGGCCCAGAGATGCAGAGAAGGGGGAGATGGTGGCTGCTGTGCCGGCGTTTTAGGCGGCGTCTCTGCTTAGACCAAGAAAGTCACGGCTGCCTGGAAGTGTCCCAGTTCACTGTTCACCCATGTTTGTGCGTAAGATGCATCTGTAAACTGCCCTTTCCTTTCCGATACAGAACAAATGGTGAAAAACAGGAAAAAAGTGCAAGAATCTAGTATATACCTCTAAAACAAGATCATGGGCAGAGGTTTATGGGAAACTAGAAAGATGGGCTTTCAATAAAGTCAAACAAAAAACACTTAGCTTGTTTGCTTTTTTTTTTCTCATTTATTGAGTCCAGTATGGAGAAGAGCAGTTCACTGAAAGGCTGCCTGTGGGGCTGAGGCTATAGTTCAGCTGGTAGAGGGCCTGCTTGGCTTGTACAAAACTCTGGGTCCTATTCCAGAACCAGAGAATAGGGTGTGTTAGTGTGCAGCTATGATGACAGCATTCGGGAGGTAGAGGCAAAAGGATTGGAAAGTTCACGGTCACCCTTCTGCTACGAAATGGATTCCAGGACAACCTTTGCTAAGACCCTGTCTCAAAAACAAAACAAAACAAAAATCACACAAGACTTCTTGTGCCTTTGAGAACCACAATGTCCTGCTTTCATGTCTTTACGTGTAAGGAAGCTATGTTTAAAACAAATCACAGATTACAATGGTTGTGGACCCCACCTTCCAAGTTATCAGTATGCTTGGCTCCCTTCTCTATTGTGAAGGAGTCCCCAGGTATCCTAGCTTCAGTTCCTGTTTCCTACAAAAGCAAAGAAGGTGGGAAAAGGTTTCATTTTAATTCCAGGTTGCAGTCCATCCTTGTGAAGAAGTCAAAGCATCAGGAACTTGGACGCAGCCACTCACAGTGGAGCAGAGCGAGAATGAGTGCATCCGTGCTTGGACTCAGCTCGCCTCTTTCTAGTCCGAGACCCAAGCCCTGGGAATCTACCTTGTCCTCTCACAGATGTAGATGTGCAGGCCTTCTCACCTCTGTGCATGTCATCAAACCATCCCCACAGATGTGCCCACAGCCAAGCAGACCTGGTCAGGTCCTCACTGAGGCCTTCTGTCAGGTGGTTCTAGATTCTGTTAAGTTGACGCCAGGAGAGGTACCACCTCCCAGAGATGCCTGAAATATCGAGATGCCTTTACTTTGGATGCCACCCTGCTGGTCTCTCTCTCCAACCAGCACATTGCCTTTTCTTTTTTTTCCTCCCTTTTTCCTTTCCTCCTTTCTTCCTTTCCTTGTTGTTTGTCCTTTTGTGTTTTGAGACAGAGTCCCTCTACACAGCTCTGGCTGTCCTGGAACTCACTATATAGGTCAGGCTAGCCTTGAACTCACAGAGATCCACCTGCCTCTGCCTGCCAGGTGCTGGGATTAAAGGCAGTATTGCTTTTCCTTAACCAGAACATCACTAACACAGTCCTGCTCATCAAAGTCTCCCTATAGTGCAGCCAAGACCAGGCTTTGATTTCTGGGGCTGGAGATGTGACTCATTAGTAGTGTTCCTGCCATGCATATGTAAACCCTGGGTTCTATCATCAGTACTGGAAGAAAACAAAAGAAAAATGGACTATAACTTCTGACAATATTTTGAAAGTTATGGCATGACTATCCTCAAAGTCTTTGGGAACTAAAAGCCTAAATGCCCTAAGTCCTCAGACTGCTCTGTGTGCATAAAGATGGATTCCTGTCCCCAGAAAAATCGCCCTGTCCACGTACGTTTAGGACATCCTGGTCCGACAATTCTTCTTAGGTTAGAGTCCACTTTTAGAGTCTAATTTCCTGTCCCAGATACTATCTCTCCCTAGAGTGGCTGAACTGGAACACAACCTCCGTGCCCACGGGGTGACCTTGACCTCTGACTCAATGAAACTATTGCATTTATTTTTCTTGACACAGGATCTCAGGTAGCTCATATTGAACTTCAACTTGCTATGTAGTTGAGGATGACATTGAACTTCTAGCTGTCTCCCTGCCTTCACCTGCTTAGTGCCATGTTACATATGCCAGCACTGCCAACTCAAGACACCTTTCAAAATAATAGCCTGGGTGTGGTAGCTTATGAAAACAGCAAGATTGCAGCAAGTTCAAGGCCACCGTCAGGCTACATAGGAATTTCAGGGTCAGCCTGTGCTACTGAGGGAAACTCTGTCTCAGAAAGTAAACTGGCAGAGCAAAAGCACCTGCTGGCCAGCCTGAAAACCTGAGTTTAAACCCACATGGTGAAAGGAGAGAAACAACTCCCAAAAACTGTCCTCTGACCTCCACACACATGCTACAGCATTTGCCCTGCTCAATAAAAATGTAACAAAATACAAAAGAAACAAAAAAGAATAGTTTAAAGGCTGGGGAAATAGCTCGACATTCCAAGAATGTGCCGGCCCTCTGCGCAAGACAAATGCTTTCTAAAATAATAGCTTAACTGATCATAGTGGCTGATAAAGGCAGGAAGACTGCAGTAAGTTCAACGTGATACATGCTTGTAATCCCAGAACTGACAAGGTAGAGACAGAAGGATCCCCGGGTTCAACAGCCAGCTTAGACTAATTGGTGAGTTCCGGAGAAATGAGCTACTCTGTCTCAAAGGAAGTGGACAAAGTTCCCGAGGACGATGCCTGAGGTTGTCCTCTGGCATCTCCATGTGCACACACATGCATCCACATAGGCGTACAGTCTAACAACACTTCCGACAGAGACAGAGTTATCTGGTCTTTATGTGCAGGTCCAGGAAGAACTTCGTCAAAGCCAGCCCAGGCCCTTGGGGTAACCATTTCCCCAGCAAGCAGTAAGGAGCACATCTGCCTTCGATTTCTTGTCCCCCTTCAATCTCAGCTTCTGCTCTGTTGGAAAAGGGATGCTCTAACAAGGACATCCATGTCTCCGTATGCGCTACCAAGAAGAAAGATACACGCTCCTGTGTGCCTGTCTTCCCCATCCGTATCTACAGAAGGGCTTCTGCCCCACACAGAGAGATTCAACCACTCAAATGGAGCAACGTTCTTCTATCTAAAGCAGCGACACTCAGAAGAATGGCTGCTTCACATTGTATTCATTAGATGGAGAACTGCTTTAAAATGAGTCATTAAACAATTGATATCATATTCCTCGAATAGTATTTTCTGTTGTCAGGACAGATTACCACCTACCACTAAAGAGACAGAGTTTTCACCTTTTCCAAACCCTTATAGATTTCAGGTTCTATCCAGCCTGTCTTGTACTGAGACGTTTTTCCTTTACATGAAGATATACGCAGTATTGTGCCTTTTTATTCAAAAGTGTATTTGCTGAACAATTCATGCCAGGCATGGTGATAACTTTCTAGAGAATATAGACAGGGTTCAAATATGAGAAAAGAAAGCATAAATCAGGAAGTTCTCAATGTCAGAGAGAATGTATGTACAGGTGCATGTATGTACAAGTAGCCACCACATGATTCCCTGGAAGCTCTAAGATGATAGCAGTTTATTTTCCTTGTACAATTACCTGGAATACATGGAGAATGGAAACATCACCTCTTTTAGAGAAAATCCTAACTATTTCAGGAGGGAGAAAATCATACAGTGATTTAAAGTTATTGGAGAGAGAGAATAAAGCCTTGCAGGAAGAGGATTTGAACTGGACCCTGAAGGATGTAGTGTCTTGATGGGTGCAGAAAACAAGAGATGGGTAAGGGAGGAGTGGCAGACCTTTGTTAGTCGGCCTTGTGTGTGTCTCATGTTTCCCAGGCTGCTCTCCAAGTCCTGGGCCCTGACAATCTTCCCTCAAGGCTCTGAGGAGCTGGAACAACAGGTGTTTGCCAATGCACCTGGCAAGTGTGACATCTGAGAAACAGTATGGGCAAAGATCTAAAAGCCCAAATGTGGATGCCATATTCCCAAACCTCAGGTAGCCCTGATTGTGTGGGGAGTGCCATGGTTAGTAAGAGGCGGAGCAAGGCTAGATTATGAAAAGACCCTGGAAAGGAAACACGTTGGAGCAGCGCGCATTTCCTCTTTCATACCATCAACTGACCGCTTGCTCTGAAAGCACTCCTCACGTGTGCCACAATCCATCTCCCGATTTTTGTGCAGCATGTTGTTTCTCTTTCATTAGGGCTTACAATATTTGTAGCTTTCAGCAACCGTATTTCCTTTTGTTGCTCATTATTGTTTATATTCAAATGGATTTGGTGCTTCCAGTCAAGTTTCTACGGTTATATCATCACCTCAGCATTTTTCCTCCGTGTTCAAGTGGGTGGGATTTCTTTGCTAAGTTGTTTGTTCAAAAATAGCTAATGAACTCCAATTACAAAACTCAAATCAAAATGGGTTGAAGGCAAATATAAGACCTGGGACCATAAAGTTACTAGGAGAAAAAAATAAGAGAAGTTCCTCAGGTTGTTATAATGAGCAGAGATTTAAAAAAAAAAAAAGACCTCAAAAACCACAGGAAACAAAAGAAAAAGCTAGCAAGTGGAATTGCATTAAATAAAAAGCTTCTACATAAAATGCTCCTGCATGCCAAAGACAATGTAAATCAGAGTGGAGTAGAAGGAAATATTTGTAAACTATATACCTGACAAGGATTAATATCCAAAATCTATAAGACCCTAATAACAGAAAAACAAATAATACCCTGAAAATGGGACTAGGGTTGGAGAAGCAGCTGGAGGAGTAACATCTGCCAGCATGTGCGAGTCAATAAATTGATACATAGCAATGGAAGATAAAAGATCAGATAGGTGGATAGAGATAGATAGATAGATAGATAGATAGATAGATAGATAGATAGATAGATAGATAGATAGATGATAGATGTAGGTAGACAGATGAATGTATGGATAGATAGATGATAGATGATAGATAGATAGATAGATAGATAGATAGATAGATAGATAGATAGATAGATAGATAGATTCTAGATTTAAAAAAGCTTTTACTAAAGAGATAAATGGTCAACTGGTTATGAAAAATGTTCACTATCAGTAATCATCAGGAAAATAAAAATCAAAACTACAATGAATCTCATTCCAGTAAGAATGACTATTATCAAATCAACAACAAAAACAAAAGTTGGTGGGGATGTGGAAAAAAGAGAACTTTCATACACTGTTGGTTGAAGTGTAAATTAGTACAGCCAGTATATGTGGAGAGATACTGAAAAATCATTGACCGTATGACCCAGCGATTCTCACACCGTGCCTACACAATAAGGGAGTGAAACCATGTGCTAAAGAGACAACTGCACTCCTGTACCCACTACAGCATCATACACAAGAGTCGAGAAATGGAGATTACTTAAATGGATGTCAGGGGATGAATGGATAAAGGAAATGTGTTGCATAGACTCAATAAGTTATTTAGCCGTAACAGAACAAAATCCTGTCATCTGTAGTAGCATGGATGGGAATGGCGATCTCTACACTAAAGTGAAATGAGTAAGGCCCAGAAAGACAAGTACCACAAGATCTCACTCATGTGATGTAGTTAGAGCTGATCTAGATGTTGAGAATAAAAAGGTGATTCCAGAGGCTGAGGAGGCTATGGGTAAGGAGGGATGGAGCACGGTTGATCCATAGACAGTGGGATGACTACAGGTAAAGGGGAAGAGGAGGAAGGGAGGAGGAGAGGGAGGAGAAGGGAAAGAAGAGAGAAGAGGCAGAGAAAAGCAGGAGAAGGAGGAGTGTTTTGAAAGCAGGGAAGAGTTTGAGTGCCTTCATCAAGAAATTCTAGGCAGGAGAGATGGCTTAGCAGTGAAGGGCATTCAGTGCTCTCGCAGAGGACCCTGGTTCACTTTCCTGCACCTGCATCAGTTGACACAAAACTCTCTGAAACTCCAGTTCCAAGGGATCCAATGGCTCCCCTCTAGCCTCATGGGCACCTACATGAATGTGGCACATATAAATTCATCACACAGGCACATATACATACACATAAAAATAAACCTTTTGCCAGGTGTGGTGGTGCATGCTTTTTTTCCCAAACATAATATTTTTATTGATTATTTGGAAATCTCACATCATGCATCCACCTAATCACACTCACTTCCCAGTCCTCCCAGGTCCATCCCCTACCCTTGAGACATCCCCTTCAAAGGAAGAAGAAGAGGAGGAGGAAGAGACGGAAGAACAAGAAACACAGTTCTAATTTGTGTTGCCAATATACTCACTGGAGTACGGTCAAATTCCCTTAAAGAAAACTGAGTCTTTCCCACCTGGCACGCCTGCCAGAAGCCCTCAATTGTGGAAAGCTACATTTCAGCATCCTTGTCAGTATTTTGTTTTGCTTTGTTTTTCAAGACAGAGTTTTCTCTGTGTAGCCCTGGATGTCCTGGATCTTGATCTGTAGACCAGACTGTCCTTGAACTTAGAGATCTGCCTGCCTCTGCCTCACAAAGTGCTTAGAGGGATTAAAGGTTCACCATCACCCACCTCCTTGTCACAATTTTTAAGAATTCTCGTTGATGGTTTCCTGTCTAGGCTATTATTTGGGGAGGGGGATAGGGACTGGGGTTTGGATAGGGGTTGTCACCAAAGTCTTCTGTGTCCCTCTTTCTCAACTGTGAGCCTAAAGTCATCAAGCCACTGCAAAAGAAGCTTCCTTGCCCTTTACAGCCAGCGGGAGCAGGAATCATGGACTTACACATGGTTTCTGGTGACAGCACAGACCACAGACATCCACATGGCCTATGGCATCAGCACATGCCTCAGACCTCAGCATGGACTCCCGTGGCGGTACAGACCACAGACATCAACAGAGCCACCGGCTGCAGCATCACGAACCCACACATGGCCCTCAGCAGCATCACTGACCATGAACATAAACACGGCCTTAGGTGATTGCACAAACCCCTCATATCAACATGTTTTCAGGCGGCAAGTATAGACACCCGCATGGCCCTCAGTGGTGACAGGGGCCACTCTTCCCAACATGGCTTCAGATGACAGCCTGAAATCCACATGGCCCTTGGTGGTAATATGTAGCCTTCTCTCAAACCTATCATTGCCATTGAGTCTCTAGTTCCTCCTCTCTCCACTATGCAGGCATCTCTCCATCCCTTCATCTTTTCACCTCTCCATCACATATTCATTCATGGTAGTGGCACTGGAAACTGCAGTGTGTCATATAAGACATCCTTTTGCCAAGTAGATTTACAAGCAAAGATTCACTGCAATGAGTGATTGGTCTGGTTCAGGGTCTCTGGTTTCTGATGCACCATAAATACATGACCATTGCCAGGACTTGGTTTGGATATCCCGCTGATGCCCATAGTCAGGGTGATGGGGCAGGGCATGGGGCAGGTTCCACGTGAGCTCCAGGCTGCCGCCCACCTCTCCACCCTCAGTGTTGGCCTCCACGCTGAAGCTTGTGATTTTAGCCTGCAGTCAGCACCACTACCCACCCTGACCTCCATCTCCCGGGGGGGGCAGCAGCTCCAAGCTGGGAGCCCCATGCAGAACATCTGGTTCTGCAACACCGGCTCCTGCAAGCCCTCCAGCGGTTCCTAGATGAAGTAAATGTTGGGGTGGACCAACTCAAGGTGCTGGATCTGGGTCCAGATAGCAGAATAGGCTGCACCCTTGTTGGTGGTACACCTTTTTAATCCCAGCACTCGGGAAGCAGAGGCAGGCAGATTGCTGTAAATTTGAGGACAGCAGAGTTGGGTCAGGGATTAAAAGCACTGGGTGCTCTTATAGAGAACCAAGGTAGCTCCAGTCCCAGAAACCTGACACCTTTCCCTACCTCCATAGGCACCAGGGACCCATGTGCTGCACAGACATACATGAAGGCAAAAACACTTATATAAATTTATTTCATTAAATAAATAAAAATAAATAAATCTTAAAGAAATGCTGTTTGAGGAGCTAGATACATTTGATATAACTTAAATACTACATGATACATGCATCATGCTGGAAAGGGCTGGGAGGGGCTCTGTGAACAAAGCACTAGCTTTGCAAGCATGGGAGCTAGAATTTAGATCCCCAGAAAGCACATAAAAGTCTGGGTGAGCATGGCAGCTGCCTGGCAGTCAAGAGGCAGCCACAGGGCATCCCTGGGGAACTTGTCAAACTAGACTAGTTGCAACCGGTAAGGTCCAAGTGCTTCAAAAAATAAAGTGGAGTCAGGCTAGAGAGATGGCTCCATGCTTAGAGAGCACTTGTTGCCCTCACAAGGGACACAGGTTCAGTTCCTACACACGGTGCCTCACAGCCATTTTTAACCAGCTGCAGGGGAGACACTCTTCTGGCATCTACAGGCTCCAGACACATATATGGTACACACAGAGGTAAACATTAGTACACATAAAATAAAAGTAATCTAAAAAAAACTTTCAAAATAAATAAAATGGAGAACAATCGAGGAAGACATTTAACATCAACTTCAGGACTACACAGACACACACACACACACACACACACACACACACACACCTGTATGTTCACCCTCACAAATGCGCCCAAACACATGTGAATACACATGATAAAAGACTCACATGGTACCCCAAACATGTGAATAATTTTTTTTGTCCTGGTTGGCTTGGAACTCGCTATGTAGACCAAATTAGTCTCAAACTTTCAGCAATCCTCCCGCCTCTGCAGCCTGGGACTATAGGCTTGTACCAACACACCTCGCTAGTTTTGTAACCTTGTTACAGCCTCTGTTAAATTTTGGCTTCATCAAGCAGCCTTGCTGTGCATTTCCCTGGACATCAGTGGATAGATGGGCTGGGAGCTGGTCTAATTCTCCTATCCACACTCACAAGTCACTCCACGCAATTCGACTAAACTTGAAATACTACAGTTGTTTATCAAAGATATTTCCATAAGGAGGTTCAAATAGAAGAGAAGGAATAAACATTCTACACTGTACATGCTAATTATTCAGTAAATGCCTGCAAAATTAATTTGAAAGTTTCCCTCGACATGGTTCAGTTAATTAAAACGGTAAGTTGTTATTACATCTTATCACTTCAATTTTTCCATTATAGTACTGAGAGAGCACTCACTAATGCCGGAGCTTGGGCAGAGTGCTTCACACACATTACCAAATTGGATTCTTACAATATTGTGGCAAGGTTGTTCTGTGGTCACCCTCCTCCTGCCTGTGTGTTTCTGGGCTCACACCCAGGCCCTCACACATGTCGGAAGAGTGTTCCGCCACTGAACTCCACCCATTACACACCATTTCCCTTTCACAGATGAAGAACTTTGCACGTACTGAGGCTAAGCAACTCATTGAAAGGCTACAGCAACAAGAGGTAAAACCTGGACTCTGGTACCAAAGATGATGTCTGAGGGTTCCTATTGCTGTGCTAAAACACATGGCTGAAAGTTGCTGGGGGAGGAAAGGGTTTATTTCATCTTACTGCTTGTAGTCCATCATTCAGGGATGCCAGGGCAGAAACCTAGAGGCAGGACCTGATAAAGCAGCCCTGGGGGAGTTCTGTTTACTGGCTTGCTCCCACGGGTTCCTCAGCCTGCTTTCTTATAAACTCCAGAGCCACCTGTCCAGGGGTGACACACAATGACCCCTGGCAATCACTAATGTGTCCACAGGCCAATCTGGTGGGGGCATTTTCTCAGTGAAGGGTCTGTCTTCCCAGATGAATCTAGCTTGTGACAAATTGATATTAACTAATTGATACCAGCACGGATTTTTTTTTTGGTGGGGGGGATGTTCAAGACAGGTTTCTCTGTAGCTTTGAAGCCTATCCTGGAACTAGCTCTTATAGATCAGGCTGGCCTTGAACTCACTGAGATTCCTGCCTCCTGCCTCCCAAGTGCTGGGATTAAAGGCATGTGCCAACACAGCCGGATGGTATTCTTAAAAACTAAATTAAAAATCCTTCTTTTTCAAGAATGTAATAGAAAGAATACTGAACTTATAGGCAAAAAGTATGAATATAAGCCCTGGGTTCAGCATTACATACTAGGCAACCTTGCAAGTCACTGAATTCTATTGCTTACTTGTAAAATTGGTGTGATAATAACTTCCTGGATTATTCTGAGTATCATAAGGCTCTTGCTTAAAACTGTAGATTTAGGGGCTGAGGAGATGGCTTAGAGCAGAGGCTCTCAACCTTCCCAGTGCTGCAACTCTTTAGTACAATTCCCAACCATAAAATTATGTTTGTTGCTACTTCATAACTGTTGGGGACTGTGAACCCCCAGACCCTGAATTTCCTGTGACCTCCTGCCTGCCGGAGTAAACAACTTGTTTTCCTATGCTTGCAACTGCTCTGAGCAAACAACTTGTTTTGTGGCTGCTCTGAGCACGAGACCCTCAGGAGCTCCTGATGGTAGGGGAATGGTTTCTGGTGGGCTTGTAGCTGAGAGTTAGGGCATGGCCATTTGTCAAGGAGACCCCATATAAGCTGCCCTGGAACAAATAAAGAGAACATTCTTGGTTGTGTGTGTGTGTTTCAATCTCCTGCCTTGTGAACCATACTGTAGCACATGGCACATAGAGTGGGCATTGCACTACACATAACTGTAATTTTCCTATTGTTGTGAACTGTAAAGTAAACACTTTTGAAGACAGAGGTTTGCCAAAGGGGCTGTGACCCACAGGTTGAGAATTGCTGGCTTAGAGGGCAAGAAAACATCATGAGGACCTGAGACTGGGTCCCCAACACCAATATAAAAGTCAGGTGTGGCTGTATGCACCTCTCACTTACAGCCATAGCAGATAAAGCAGAGTCAGTTAAAGGCCGGGATATATACTGTGTGGTAAAGCACTTGCCATATGCAGGGCTCTATGATTAATCCCCAAGACCTGGAAAAATAGAAAAAAAGAGGGAGGCAGACTAAGCTCCTGCTCCCAACACCATACCAAATTCACCGAAATGATTAAATCATTTTTTTTTAGACAGGCTCTCATTATGTGGCCCTAGCTGGCCTGGAACTCACTGTGTAGATCAGGCTGGCCTCAAAACCACAGTGATGTCCCCCTGCCTCTGCTTTCTGAGTGCCTGATTGCATGCACCCCCATGCCCAGGTCAGCAAGATGATTTTTAGAATCTTGATGGTCAAAGGCTAACGTGCCCAGAGAAGAAAGCTATCCTGGACCTGGATGTTGTGGTGCATGCCAGTGACCCTGCACTAGGGGTGGCTGAGGAAGAAAACCACTAGTTTGAGGCCAGCATGGGAACACAGCAAGACCTTGTAAGAAGAAAAGTTGTTGGAATTCCCAATATATAAATAAGTAACTATGGATTAAACCGAGAAAACTGACTACAAACCCAGCAAAATGGAAAGCTGAGAAGCAATCTGATTCATACCTATGCTGGCTAGTTTTATGTCAACTTGACATAAATTGCAGTCCTCTGAAAAGAGGGAACTTCAACTGAGAAAATTCCTCCAGAAGATCAGGCTGTAGGCAAACCTATAGGGCATTTTCTTAATTAATGATTGATGTGGAAGGGCCCAGCCCATTGGAGGTGTTACCACCCTGGGCTGGTGGTCCTGGGTTCCATAAGAAAGTAGACTGAGCAAGAAATAAGGAGCAAGCCAGTAAGTAGTACCCTCCATGGCTTTCCATCAACTCATGCCTCCAGTTTCCTGCTCAGTATGAGTTCCTGTCTTGGCTTCCTTCAGAGGACTGTGACTCAGGGTATGTAAGTCAAATAAACACTTTCCTTCCCAAGTTCCTTTGGTCAGGGTGTTTCATCACAGCATTAGAAATCCTAACTAAGACAATACTGTAAAACCTTCAGGACACTTAGAAACTAATATACCTGCAGCTTTTACAAATGGAAGAACTAACTCCAAAAAGTTGCCTTCTGACCAAACTGTGTACCACAGGACATGTGTAAACCCAATAAATAAGTAAACCAATAGGAAACAGCTCTGAGGGAGCTCATCTACTCTGCTGTCATCTTGCTGACCTCATCCACTCTTCTCACAAATTCATCCACCCTGTTGCTGCCACCACCACCATCACTCGCCAACATCAGAACTCAGCTTCTCCAGCCTTCCAACATGAACGAAAGTGACTCTCCAGGAACCCTCCAGGCCTTCAGCACTACACTGGGACTTCTGAGGCACCCAGCCTCATAAACTGAAGAGCTTCCAGGTCCTTGGACTTTGTAGTGTGAAGACAGCAATTGTTAAACCACCTAGATCACATAAGCCAATCTATATAACTGAGTTATCAGTTCTGTTCTTCCAGAGAATCCTGGGTAAGCGCAAGGACCTGTATCTGATCCCCAGAAAAAAGAGGGGAGTAAGTTATTAGTAAGTATTCAGAACTGGACATAGTGGTAAATACCTGTAATCTCGGCACTCAAGAAACCGAGAGAGGAGGATCCTGACTTCAAGGACAGTCTGGCCTATATGAGACCCTATCTGAAAAATAAAAAGGACCTCTAAGAGAAGTAAAATAAGGGAAATGGCAAATAAAACTGGGTAAAAGCAGAAGAAAAATAGAGAGTAAGACATTATCAAAGGCATAATTCATGAAAAAGTCCCTAATGAAGAACATGAATTTTAAAATTTATGGAGCCTGCCAAGCATCCTGCACAATGGATAGAAACAAATCTCAACCCTGACAACGCTGGAAAATTTCAGAGTACTGGGAACAGACACAACACTTTTTTCCAGGATGGAAATAGTATTAGAAACAAGGATTAAAGTTTCTGACTTCTCTGGAACAGCACTGTGGGAAAGCAGTATCTACAGACTCTGAGGAGAAAAAGTTCCTCCCAAGATGCTGCCCACAAGCACAATCGTGTTTAGACTTGTAAATCCTCAAAAGTAATCTAACTCACATGTACTCTTCCTTCCTTGTGACGTTTCTGAATGGCGAACTTCCCAAAATCATTAGAGCAAACCAAAAAATAAAAATGCACAGTAGATTATTGTATGCCTTCCTTTCTCTCAGAGCGAGAGTTTTACTTCCTTTCCTCCGATGACATCAAGTATGGCTTTTTGTTTTGAACAATAGAATAAAAACAGAAATGGTAGATGTATCTTTTTCTTTTCTTTGGTCTTTTTTTTTTCCTTTCTTTTTGGACAGTAGTACTGGGAATTGAACCTAGGGCCTCATGCTTGCCTATCTATGTCACAGCTTAGTGTGTGTGTATGTGTGTGTGTGTGTTGTGCATGCACTTGTGTGTTCAATCAACCTTCATCTTCTTCCCTTGAGACAGGGTCTCTTACTGAATCTGGGGAAAATCTCAACCATCCATCTGTGTCCACTTGCCCCAACACACACAGGATTACAGTTGTGAGGGCAGCCACATCCAGCTTTTTACGTAGGTACCAGAATCTGAAGTCAGGACCTCATGCTGTGAAACTAAGGGGGCCCTGCAAGTGTCACAGTAGACAAGAAAAGAGGCAAGAATGAAAACTCTGTTCAGATTGACATCGTCAACTTGCATCAAACTTTGGGGAGTCTGACGCCAGGCAGTTTACTGTAGGCATATTTAAACACAATAAAATTTGGAAAAAGATTTCCAGTCATCATTCCAATTCCTGGTGCACAGTAAAGTTTCAAGCACGGCTACTTCTTTGAAAAGTACATGTAGCCATGAAGATAGGTTCTATAGTTGAAGGGCCTAGGATCTAGTGTGGTTTCTGACCTGGGTAGCATAGAAGTCAACAGGCTAAAACATACATGTGCTATCTCCCCTCAGGATGTGTCCTATTAACTGGGAGCTAAAGATAAAGGTCTAGGGATTTAGAGTCTGGGAGAGCTCTGCACCTACAGAGAACAAAAGGTCACCAGAGCCTTAACAACATCTACTCCCAGCTTTCTGGGCAGGAAAATGGGCATTTATCTTCTCCATTGAGGAGACACCCCTGTGGGTTTAATACTCTGGGTTTTCCTAGAGATCTGTAGGTACAAAGACCTTTGTGTCTCCATCATGAAGCAAGTATTCTTACCCACAAAGTCATCTCTCCAACCCCTTTCTTTTAGTTTAGCGTTTTGGATACTTTGTTTATTTTTGTTTATTTGTTTTTGTTTGTTTAGACAGGACATTACTCTGTAGTACTGCCTACCTGGTACTCACTTTATAGACTTTATACAAACCCCTTGCCTCAGACTCTTCGTTGCCAAGATGAAAAACATGTCTCAGAGGATCACTTCCATAGCCTGGGAAGAAGCCAAAATGAGTCTGAGTAGCAACTCAGAGGATGTCTAAAAGTAAGAAATGAACAATTTCTGTTGAAAGTCACTGCTATTTTGGAGTCATTAATGGGGGGGGGGGTAGGGATCAAAAACACACACACAGGATCCTAGAAGTGGAATCTTACAGAGTGGGCTGAGGTAAATCCTCCAATGTGAAGTTTAACAGGGAATACCTGCTGCGTGCTAGAGTGAAGAGGAAGTGGAGTCAGAACAAGAAGGTCAGGTGGCTCTTGGGAGTTCCCCAGAAGAAACTGGTTGACCACCTACCATATCCGATTGTCTTGGAGAGAAATTCACCTGAAAGGCGGGGCATAGTCTGTCATGAGTCAACAGTAACTGTATTAAAACCAAGTAAGTTAAAAACAAACCAAAGCTTCATTAACTCCTGGAAAAACAAAAACTCGTCTAAGACAAGAAAAAAAATTGTCTGTTAGCATTTACATAGCCACAGTACTGCAAATATTAGTGATTTAGCCAATATTATAATAGCAGTTTGGGGAAGATGGGTGGAAGTGTGTATACATGTGCCGCTGAACTACGCTGTCAGTTGGGATAGCTGAAAGAAGTAACATCATTCGAAAAAAAGGGATGAAAGACCTCAATATAAATCTGACCACACTGAACCTGATAGAAGAGAAAGTGGGAAGTAACCTTCAATGCATGGACACAGGAGACCACTTCCTAAATATAACGCCAATAGCACAGACACTGACAGCAACAATAAATAAATGGGACCTCCTGAAACTGAGAAGCTTCTGTAAAGCATAGGACACAGTTAATAAGACAAAAAGTCAGCCTACTGAATGGGAAAAGAACTTCACCAACCCCACATCAGACAGAGGACTGATCTCCAAAATATATAAAGAACTCAAGAAATTAGACATCAAAATTCCAAATAATCCAATTAAAAAATGGGGTACAGAACTAAACAGAGAATTCTCAACAGAAGAACCTTAAATGGCTGAAAGACACTTAAGGAAATGTTCAACATCCTTAGCCATAAGAGAAATCCAAATCAAAATGACTCTGAGATACAATCTTACACCTGTCAGAATGGCTAAGATCAAAAACACCAATGATAGCATATGCTGGAGAGGATGTGGAGTAAGGGGAACACTCCTCCATTGCTGGTGGGAATACAAACTTGTACAACCACTCTGGAAATCAGTATGGCGGTTTCTCAGAAAATTGGGAATCAACCTACCTCAGGACCCAGCAATACCACTCTTGGGCATATACCCAAAGGATGCCCATCATACTACAAAGGCATTTGTTCAACTATGTTCATAGCAGCGTTATTTGTAATAACCAGAACCTGGAAACAACCTAAATGCCTCTCAACTGAAGAATGGATAAAGAAAATGTGGTACATTTACATAATGGAATACTAGTCAGCGGTTTAAAAAAAAATGAAATCTTGAAATTTGCATGCAAATGGATGGAACTAGAAAAGTCATCCTGAGTGAGGTAACCCAGACCCAGAAAGGTGAACATGGTATGTACTCACTCATAAGTGTATACTAGCTGTAAAGGAAAGGATTATGAGCCTGTAGTTCACAACCCTAGAGAAGCTAAGTAACAAGGTGAGTCCTAAGAAAAACGTATACTGATCCACCTGGAAAGGGTAAATAGGCAAGATCACCTGACAAAATTGGGAGCATGGGGGTGGGTGGAGAAGGGAGGATGGAAGGGAAAGAGGTGGGGAGAAGGGGATGGGGTAGAACTTGAGGGAATAGGATAATCGAGATGGAGGAAGGACAGAGATAAGGGAAAGGAAAGAGATATCTTGATTGAGGGAGCCATTATAGGGCTAGCAAGAAACCTGACACTGGAGAAATTCCAAGAAATCCAAAAGCATGACCCCAGCTAAGACCCTAAACAGTAGAGGAGAGGGTGCCAGAACTGGTCTTGCCCTGTAATCAGATAGGTGAATATCTTAAATGTCACCATAGAACCTTCATCCAGCAACTCATGGAAACAGAGGCAGAGACCTGCAGCAGAGCACTGGACTGAGCTCCCAAAGTCCAGTTGAAGAGTAGGAGGAATGAGAATATAAGCAAAGAGGTCAAGACCATGATGGGGACACCCATTGAAAGAGCTTACCTGAGCTAATGGGAGCTCACCAACTCCAGATGGACATGGAAGAAACCAGCATGGGACCAAACTGGACTCTCTGAATGTGAGTGACAGTTGTATGGATGGGGTAGACTGTGGGGCCACCAGAATTTATCCCTACTGTTTATCCTGGCTTTGGGGGAACCCATTCTCTTTGAATGGATACCTTGTTCAGTCTAGATATAGTAGGGAAGGCCTTGGACCTTCCCCAAAGCCATGTGCCTTATCCTCTCTGAAGAGTGGATGGGGGTGGGGTGGGTGGGAAAGTGGAGGGAGTGGGAGGAGGGGAGGAAATGGGAACTGGAATTGGTATGTAAAGTTAAAAAAAGATAGTTCTTTTTAAAAAAATAAAATAAATAACATCTTTCATAATGCATGCCTGTGAGCAACCACACACACACATGCACATATGTGCACATGCACACATGCACATATGTGCACATGCACATATGCGCACACACATGCACATATGTGCACACACATGCACATTTGCACACACACTCATACAGAAGTAAACATATAGGAGGCCCAGGTTAAACCCTTAGTACCTGGTTATTAGTGCTGTATTCTCTGGTTCCCGTGTGCTCGGCTGACCCACCTACATGATTTAGACAATATACTAAAACTGTAGAAAACAAAGGGCGTTTCACTTGTAGTCATGAATAGTGATAGGTAAAGAGACCGAAACAGCCTGAGAACCACCTCAGATATCCTGGACAGCTCACGTTCTCATAAAAGGGGCTATCTCCTGCAACTAGAACAAGTCTGATAATAAAACATAGTTCTCCATCTAACACAGTCATTTGATTTTTCAAATTAAGTCTCTTTTTCTTCATTGCTAGAGATTGAACCCTGATAGAGTGTCTCGGTTGTAAAAACAGAACCTCTACGAAGTTATAGCTAGCCTAGCTCTGCCTTTATTGGTCAGCCCTGAGAGGAATGTCTGCTAAGAGAACCTGTCTCTCGAGATAATTTGTCTGGCTTGTGAAAACAATATCAGGAAGGAGAGACTGGAGACCACATGTAGGCCCCTGAAGCCATGGGCTTACTTATTCCCAGCCCATCACCCACTTCTATAAAAGTCCCCCAGGCTTTTCCCTCTGCAGGACCTCCATTTCTGCAGGAAATGTTCTTCACTGTTTGAAAGGAACAGTCTCATCTGCTGAGGTCAGACTCTGCTCTAATTCCTGCCTTTTGTCTCTTTAGTCTGTGCTCCAAAACCTAACAAACTCAGACCTTGTGAATACTGCCCAAGATCTAACTTGAGCTTCCCCGCAAGCCTTGGGATTAAAAACTTTGTGTTACAAGGTTTTAAACTGGGATTGAACCTTGGGTTACAAAGCTTTGTGCTAATAAGGCAGTTTTTTTTCCCATCCCTGTTAGGGGGAAACGTATTTTAAGGACACAGATTAGAGAGAGAAAATATTCACTGGCTCAGAGTTTACGAGCGGCATTAAACATTTTCTCTTTGGAGTGTGGCTTTTCCTCCCAGGTCTGAGCCATGTCTCTAGGACTGACACGAAGCGTTTAAAGCCCCTGTTTGTTCATTGAGAGAATAGAGCCCAGTGTGGTTACTGTAATTAATGTGAAGACAAAAGAAGCTACCAGGAAAACCACTTCCCTTCCTTGTGGACGTGCTGGTATTCGAATATTTCTTCCTTTACTCCCGATCTTTCCAGTCCTTCTTATCCAGAGTGCTGGGCTTTTGGAGACGCACGATGTACCCAGCCCATATCAGGGACCATCCTTTCTCCAAGGCCAAATGTAAACTTGTCTTTGTCTATGCATTCCAGTCTCCCTTTGCACACATGTAGAAGAGTTGGGAGTTCTAACGCTCTGCCCCATTTCTTGCGTCTGACTGAGTTCCTTTCTGGTTCCCTTGATTGGCACCCTTTTCCTGACACAGCATGAAGTTACTGACCTCTGAGTAGGAGCGCAACATGCTCTTATTAGCCCCCAGTCTAGATACTGCTATTCATAGATATCCTTGATTCAGGTGGTCGGTTTGGGCTTTTGAATATTCCTCCTCCTGGATATTACCCGGAAGGGACAAAGCCCCAAGTCAAGCCTTCTCCTCATTAACAGTTTTCCCAGGCTATCCTGCCTTCCCTTGTGGTGCCTGCCAATGAGGCTGACCCTCTGCCTAGGACCTGCTGCTGAATCCACCTCATACTTGTTCTTGACCTTATCTATTGTCTACCTATAGTTAATAAGGGAATCCTGACCCTCACTGTCGGAAGATAAGGCAATGTTTCAAGGAACTTACCAGGCAGGATGTAGATTCAGCAAAACGTTTAGGAAATTTGAAACTGATATCAAGACTGCTTGTACATACAAAGGCATTATATTACACACGCACACACACGCATGCACACACATACACACACATACAATGTTAAGGGACAGGTGACTCCATTTTCTTTTTAAACAATGATGGGCTTTGACCATGTCCTCAGCTAGAGGTCAACTTGGTTTTTTCATTGGTTCTCCCTCAATATTCTTATGAGTTACACATCATAAATTGTTTCCATTGTTCTAAGAATTAACTCACCATAAAATGTTTCACAGTATGTTAACTGTCTAAACCAAAAACTCATAACATGTATTTTTCCCGTGACCATAAAAATAACTGCAAAATTCCACTTTTAATCACTTTATACTCTGCCTTTAATCTGGGCCATTTTCATTCTCCTACTATGGGAAATCAAAAATAAGGCCCAGCCATTAACACAATTTTTACCCTGCAACATCTCATTGTTAACTCCTGGTTTCGACAGCACCTTACAATCCTTTATACAGACTATACTGCTTACATCCATAGTAAGGCAGACATCAATTCCCCTCCTTTGAGTTACTGATTGGATTGGAAAGGATACTGTACTAATGAAATGGTTTGTCCCATGGGCAGAAATTAAAAAAACAAAATAAAACATGGCTTTCCACTTGGGGGTATAATAATAACTAAGACCACTTACTATATACCAGGCACTGTTTGAACTACTTTCTACAAATGAATCCAATCTTCATCACTATCCAGTGAAGCAATTCTACCATCATTCCGCTTCATCAGTGGAAAGGTTAAAACATAGCAAGATCAGCCCACCAGAAAAACTGAACCTTTCCAATTACGGTGACAAATGTCTGATATCTTAGCACTCAAGAGATGAGACAGGAGGTCAGACTGGGCTACATAGCCAACCCTGTAATAATAATAATAGCTGGGCCTTGATGGTTGGTGATGGCACACACCCTTAATCCCGGCACTTGGGAGGCAAAGGCAAGTGAATTTCTAGGTTCGAGACCAGCCTGGTCTACAGAGTGACTTCCAGGATAGCCAGGGCTACACGGAGAAACCCTGTGTCAACAAACAAACAAAATAATAATAATAAATAAATAATAATAATAATAATAATAGCTGGGCCATGAACCTCAGGAAGCTTAGTATGCACTATGTATCCAGCCTCTAATCTTCAGCTCCTTTAACTGGATTTTGTAGTTCTTAAAATAAAATCCAAACTGATCAGTCTCAGTGAATCCAGAAACTTCTGACTCATTTGGCTTCAGCTTCCTAAGATACTTGGTAATGTAAACAGGGAAGCTGCCAATTTCCAGTAAATCATGTTTTGTATTTATTAAACAATACTATAAAATTCGGATGAAAACCCTTATTGTAATTCAAACTGGAGGGATTTTTTTTTCCTTGTTGATGATGTTCAGAAACTGGTCCAGCTGTTTCTCCAGCTGCCTGTTAATTCCAGAGAAACAATTCAGCAAATCAGCTCACATTCTAAACTCTGAAAGGGACAGTGCCTTTCCTTTTGTTTTTGTATAGCATCTACATTTAAATTAGCATGCAAAAGCTACTCAGTACTGAGTGAACACATTTACATAATTGGTGTCAAGGGTCTAAAGCGGAAGCAAAGGGGGCTACAGCTTGATGGGCATGGTTATTCTATCCATCTTCAGATCCTTTTAGGGTGGGCTATCTCATTGTTGTGTATACCTCCTCAAAGTCTACCTATCTTAGTGAGGCTGTGTTCGGTTAAAGAGAGAACATCCCACACGTTTTTACACGGTTAGACCCTTTCATTGTTGTTTAGCGTGTGCGTGGTTAAACAGGTGCAGCCATTGCAGCAGAGTTTTCATGCTTTTCAGCATTTCTTTAAGGAACCCTTCGCCCTCAAAGCCCTTGGAGTCTGCTGTACTCAACAACCAATTCATCTGCTGGAAGGCTAATCTAGAGAATTCTAGCAAATTTTTCAGAAGTCGGACACCTGCAGTAAATATGGCCTTCAGAGTTTAGCCATGTCGGGGCCAACTCTCTCAATCAGGGACAGTTACCTTCAAGGAAGAAAATCCCATGTAAACTTGCGTGAGCATGGAGGGCGGGTGCTCTTGTTTAAAAGATGGTGCATCAGAGGAAACAAGGGTGGTAGGACAGCCAGGTTTCACAAGGGACTTGACATGGGATTAAGTCGTTTTCTGGGCTCTGTGATGTCTTCTAACTTCTCTGAAGATTGACTTCCTCGGCTTCTGCACCTCCTTGGTGGAAAATGGTAATTCTACCCCGACCCTTCACACTCTCTGGCTCTCCCGCCTAACAGAAACTAGCAGAAGAATCCACATCCCAGGGTTAAATTCCCAGGAAAGAAAAAGTAACTGACTTACTTAAGTCTGATGTATGTCTCCCTCTTAGGCAATTATATGGACACTGGGTTACTTTCCCCAGGTAAGAAATCATATGCAATGTGATAAGGGTTCTCAGCATTTTGTTGTCATTCTCTGAAATGAGAGGCAGTTTATACCAACAAGTGCAACCGAGCCAACCCACAAAGTATATGTGCTGCACAACATACATGCTGCAAAGCATACGTGCTGCAAAGCATGTTGCAATTTGCATACCTACTTTTTGTCAATTAAACAGAAAAGGAAATTAGAGCTAATGAGCTACAGATGAGCTTGCGTTTAAGTCCTCTGAGCCCCACACTTTGTGCATCTCTGCATCTCAAGTCCACCCTGTCTCTACTAATAAGGTTAAATACTTTTTAATTATTTTATCTGTCAAGAATCATCAGCAAAGCGAATGGGCCAGTTGCGAGCAACTGTCAACTGTACGGCTGACGCTGACTCTCTACTTCATGGAGAGAATTTCCTGGAAATTTTCTCATCGTTGCTTCAAGGAATTTCACACATTGTCTACAGATATCTCCACGCTTGCCCCGAATTTAGGTGCTCGGTGACCAAAAATAACATCAGGAAAGGTGATCTACACCTTTAAGTGAGTGTCTTCAAGAAAACGAGTCACGCTCAATGCTGCTCTACCGTGAACGCAAATAAAGGACAAATCAAGAGTGATATCTTGGTTAATTAGCACATTATAGTTTTGACATACTAACTGAAAATTGGGTCACTTCATTAAAATGCAGCCATGTCATTGTCCATTGCAAGTGACATTTCAAGGGGGGAGTGATCCCTCTCATGCCAGCTTCAGCCATGATAAGCTCTTGCTATTGTGGTTTGCCAGAACCTCTTTCAATTTTGAGGGGAAAATGACCTCTTAATGATTCCTAATGTCTAATTTTTAACTTTTCAGAAATAAATTTCAGCTGGGCAACAATGGCACACACCTTTAATCCCAGCACTCAGGAGACAGAGGCAGGCGGACCTCTGTGAGTTCGAGACCAGTCTGGTCTACAGAGCAAGTTCCAGGACAGCCAGGGCTACACAGAGAAACCCTGTCTCAGAAAAAAAAAAATCATTTATTTTATGTGTACAGGTGTTTTGCCTGCCTGTACGTATGTGCACCACTTGCATGTCTGGTGCCCTCAGAGGCCAGAAGGGCATTAGATCCCTTGGGACTGGAGTAACCGATGTTAAGCCATCACATGGGTGCCAGGAGTATAACCCTGGACCTGTGAAAATGCATCCAGTACTCTTAACTGCTGAGCAACCTTCCAAGCCCATCATTTCCAACCTTTCCAATGCATGCAAAAGCACCCCTCTGGCGTCTCAAGAGTCTCCAGACACAGAAGATAAAGGATGTGGCTGAATAGCTCTTAAACTCATCCAATAAGAATTTAGAGCTTAGCAGCTGAAGACGGAGATGACTTCCAAATTGCATCTGTGCAGAAAATGCTGACTGTGGGTTCTAGGCCAGGAATAGCCATAGCCATTTATTTTTCCCTTCTTGTGTTTTCCAAATGAGTCATAAAAGAAGCTGTGCATTCCAACAGTCTGTCATGAAATGGAGCCATGAAAGATGGAAAATGGACATTGCTGTCTCTTCTTTTTTTTTTT